>NW_026126147.1:0-163616 GCF_943737965.1 Phodopus roborovskii
ATACTGAATATGTGATCTGGAAGTGTCTGAGTGCTTTTTCCAACAGGACTCAAAAATGATCTCTGTTCTATTGGATGCTTATTTGGTCAAAAGAAGTGTCCTCATCTTACTTGGGTATTGCTGAATAAAGTGTGAGTTTTTTTTTTTAATAAGCATTTGGAAGCATTAAAGTAGCAATGTTTAGGAAAATAAAAATACAGCTGTTACTTAACCACGTATATGGAATACCAAGGTCCAATATCTGGAAGTCAGTAGTGTGGCTTTTAAGGATACATCCTTTAGGGTAAAAAAGCATCAGTATATAAATAAGGAAGAATAAACAGGATGCTCATGCAGCTTTCTTTCAGTGGTAAGTAACAAGAAATAATCTGTGTATCCATCAGTAGAAGAATGTTTGAAAAAGTTTGTATATTCGAGTCTTTGGTATAAAAGATGCTATGATAGCATGCTACATTAAGTAGCATAATCCTATGACCTCATTTTTTTCCATGTATGTATGGGGTGACAAAGGAACGTTAAAATTAACTTTGTTTTTTTTTTTTTAATTATTTTGACGGCTGTGTATATTATGAGCTATTTAAGAGATAGACTAAAATCAAACATTAACATTATAATTGAAGTTTTGCTCTCTCTGTCCATGATTGCGTCTCACTCTTTGGTCTTCCCGTAAAGTAACTATTATTTTTAATTTAGTGACTATATTTACTTTTACCTCCTCCCCCCCCCCCCCCTGCACTGGCTATGGAACTCAGGGCCTTGTGATGCTAGGAAATCACATGATGCTACCACTGAACTATATCTATGTCTTCCCCCCCCCATTTTAAAGAATTATTTCTAATTGTGTATGTGTTTAGGTATATGCACATGAGTACAGTTGCCAGTGAAAGCCAGAAGAAACCATAGGATCCCTTGGAGCTGGAGTTACAGGTGGTTGTGAGTTCACCTTTTGAGACTTGTAACTCCCCTCTTTTTTTTTTTTTTTTTTTTCTTTCTTTCTTTTGAAAACAAGTCTTATGTAACTGAGGCTGTCCATGACTCTCACTCCCCATTTCTAGCTCCCAAGTGCTGGGATTACAGGTTTACACCACCATGCCCAAGCTTGTATTTCTTATTTCAAAACGTTACTGTGTTAACCCTGCCTGCTCTTGAAGTTGTAATATTTCTGCCTCAGCTCCCAAATAGCTGAGATTACAGACCCAACTTCTCCATTTCTCCATTGTTTTGGTGACATATGAAGTTGTAGCATGGTCAGTCTTTTGCAAAGTAGCACACAATCCCCTGTAACTCCAGTTCCAGGTGATCCAACTTGTCTTCTGACCTTGGGTACCAATTACATGATACACAAACATACATGTTTTGCCTGCATGTATGTCTGTGTGAAGGTGCCAGATCCCCTGGAACTGGAGTTACAGCTAACCAGGGCATGTACTTTGTAATTCTTTCTCTCCTACATCTTTGTATGTTTGAAAGTCAGGACAGGCATAATGTAACCTGTAAAAGGAACTCCAGTATATAGGCCATTACTGATGTGGTTGTAAGATATGTGGGGATTTGGCATGTTCTGAGTGCCCCCGACTATTCTGTCTTTTAGTACCTCTCTGCTCCTGGGTTGTGAAATTGCTTTCCTCCCTGATTATCTGACCCTCTCCATGTAAGTGGGATCTGATGACAAAAGAACTGTGGCTTGGATATTGCCTTTTTTTACCAACTGGAAGGTGCAGGCTGGAATTGAGTCAGTGGGTATGCCCTTTTTCCATGTCCTGTAATCCTGATATGCAGTTTGCTTTGAGAGAAACCTTGTTCAGTACAGAATGTTCTGGTGTATTGCAGGATGGCTGAATATATTTGAAGGTGGTTGCAGCTACTTCCCCTCTTGAAGCATATCTTCTTTGATCATGAAAACCTGAGGTAAAAGTCATGGGGTACCCATGCCATGTTGTTGTTGTTTGTTTGTTGCGACAGGGTTTCTCTGTGTAACTCTAGCTGTTCTGAAACTCACTGTCATCCAGGCTGGCCTTGCCTCCCAGGTGCTGGAATTAAGGGTGTGCCTGGCTAGAGCGACAGTTTTCAAGCTCTGAGCATTCAGAACATTCAGAACCCTCTATAAATTTTTAGCACAGCTAGTTAGTTTCTGTAAAATTACTGCTAGGACTTTTGGATTCCTTAGCTTCTGTAGTCAGTCTAGAGAGCATCATGCTTCATTAATGCCCTTTTTTGTTTTAGTTTTTCAGCATATAGATGATACTGAATGTATTTTGTTACACATTCATCATTTTGCTATTATAGCTTTATAATAATGATGGTTTTCCTACAGTTACATAAACGAGACATTACAAATTTTCATTTTATTTCAGTTTGTTTTGAACATATTAGTATATTGATTTTTCTTTTGAGACAGGATCTTATGTAACTCAGGCTGGCCCCAAACTCACCATGAAGTTGAGTCTGTCCTTGAACTCCTGATCCTCCTGTCTTCATTTCCCAAATTCTGAGGTTACAGATGTGCTCTGCTGCACACAGCTTTCACATTGATTTTTATTAGTGGCTTTGTATAGTACCGGTTTGAGTAAACAAGCTACTGTTTATTTGTTACCCTTTTTCATTCTTTGGGGTTTTCTTTTTCCTTTTTTCAACCTCCTCTCCCCAGTGTTAGGGATGGAACTCAGGATGGAACATGCTAGGAAACAATCTACCACTGAATAACATATCAGCCCTTAAAAAGTTTCTTTTGAGGTAGGGAATTTTCCTGCCTCAGCGTCTAGAGTAGCTAGGATTATAGAGATGTGCCACTGCACCTAAGTTGCCTTGGGATACTCAAGACAGTTGTGGACAGTTGTGTCTGTGGCTTCAGTTTTGATCAGTCTTCTGTGGTTTTTTGTTTTGTTTTCTCTCAGTCCCTCTTTTTTTTTTTTTTTTTTTTTTTTTTCAAACCTTATTGCATGGACTAGAACCACCCCTGTTCTAGACCAGCAGTAAGGGACTTCTTTGTTTTACTACTATCTCTTCTCTTTCCTTCCTCTCTCTCTCTCTCTCTCTCTCTCTCTCTCTCTCTCTCTCTCTCTCTTGCTCTTCCTTCCTTCCTTCTTTCTTTCTTTTTTTTTTTTTTTCTCAAGACAGGGTTTCTCTGTGTAGCCCTGGTTGTCCTGAAACTCTCCTGTAGATCAGGCTGGCTTTGAACTCAGAGCTTCACCTGCCTGTGCCTCCTGAGTGCTGAGACTAAAGTGTGGCACTACCTCCCGGTGTTTTATTAGACTCTTAAGTGAAATATTTCACACTTTGAGCATTGCTAACTTCTATGTGCATACCCTTGGTTATGGTAGCATTTCCTTCTATTCCTAATTATCTGATATATGTATGTATGTATAAATAATGTTTATTTTTATGTGCATTGCTATTTTGCCCTTATGTATGCCTGTGTGATGGTGCCCTGGAACTGGAGTTACAGATAATCGTGAGCCACCATATGGGTGCTGGCAATTGATTCTTGGTCCTATGGGAGAACAGACAGTGCTCTTAACCCCTAAGGCATCTCTCTAGCCGCTAGCTGAGAGTTTTTAAGGAAGATTTATTCAGTTACTTCTATGTATATTCGCATGAGTTTATGTACACCTCAGGCATGCATGTGCCTATGGAGACCAGCTGGTATCTGATTCCCCATTAATGAAGTTAGTAACACTGAGGAGATAGAAGCAGGAGAATCAGGAGTTCAAGAGTAGACTCAGCTACATGGTGAGTCTGAGACCAGCCTTAGTTACATAAGTCTCAAATCAAAGTCAGTGAACTCATGTGCTAGCAACAAAGCATTATAAATAGGAATTTTATAAAGTTTTCATTTATAGAACCACAGGAAAAGCATCACCACTACAGTGCTTCAATAGTAAAATGATGAATGTGTAACAAAGGGCAGTCAGCACCAGTTACAGCTGCTGGATATGGTTTCTGGGAACTGAAGCCCACTCCTCTGCAAGAACAGTAATCATTCTTAATCACCGAGCCATCTCTCCAGCTCCTCCTCTGACAGTTTTTCATCACTAGAAGTCCAATGTGCTATCCATTGTGTGACAGAGTCACATTCCTTTGACAGTTTTTATTCTGAAAGAACATTGGAAGGGGGCTGGGGAAATGGTTCATTGGTAAAATGCTTGTTGCATGAGTACCAGCAACTTGGGATTGATCTCCAAGGAGTACAAAAACACTGGGCATGGTGGCTGGCAACTGTAACTCCAGCTGTTGGGAGATGGTTGTCAGAGACAAGTGGATTATTGGAGCTCACTGGCCAGCCCAGCCAAATAATGAACTTGTCTCAAAAAACAAGGTTGAAAGTGATTGAAGATAACACTTGACTTCAACCTTTGACATTCACACTCACAAACGCACATACTATAAACATTTATACACACAAAAATCACACATACATGTATATAAATAAACAAATAGTGATTTTTTTTTTCAAATGATTTGTTGGTATGGTTGTGTTTCTTCTTTCAGCTGTTGATATGGTAAATTTATTTTACAAGAAAATTACAAACCAGGACTGGAGAGATGGCTTAGCAGTTCAGAGCATTGTCTATTCTTCCAGAAAACCCCAATTTAATTCCCAGAACCCACATGGCATCTGACAACTGTAAACTCAAGATCTGACACCCTCACACAGACCTACATGCAGGCAAAACACAAATGCACATAAAAGAACTTAAAGGAAAAAAAACAAAGCTACAAAACTGCTATGCAATTAGAGTCCTTTATTAGCCAGCAATGGAGAGCAAGCTCTTGCTCCAAAGAATTCTCAACACCGAAGCTCAAAGGTAGAACATTTGTTAAGGCAAAAATCACAATGATGTCATTGTCAGGTATGAGTCAAGGGAACCTGGTAACCTTTGTTTTGGTTATATAGTCAACAGATATTTTGGTTATTAATCTAGGGCATGGTCAGGGTCATGTTGCCAATGTGGACATGACTTTTCAGGGTGTTAGGGACTGAAAAGGTGCCTGAGCAAAGCAGAGTTAGGGGAAGATCAGAACAAGAGAGCATTACCAAAGACACTCGATCAGTACTTGGGATTAAATCAGTGGCTTGGAGCAGCCTATGCAAGCCCTCTACCAATGACCTATGTTCCCAATCCATTTTTTAAATTAATTAACTAATTTTTGAAGATAGAGTATCACTTTGTAGTCTACCCCTGAAGTCTCAACGCTTCTGCCTCAGCTTCCCAGTGTGAAGATTATAGGTATGTTCCACCATGCCTAGCTCATATGGATTTTTTTTAACAGTTCAACCTCCCTTGTGTTCTGGCAATAAACTTCATTTGCCTGTGGTATGATATACATACAGAGACACACGCATGCACACACACACACCGGCACACATACATGCATACATATATATGTTTTTTGAGACAAGAGTTTTTCTGTATAACAGCTCTGGCTGTCTTGGAACTCACTTTGTAGACCAGGCTGACCTCGAACTCAGAGATCCACCTGCCTCTGCTGGAGTTAAGGTGTGTATCACCACTGCCTGGCTTAGCATGTTGTCTCCAGCACTGGATTAGTAGATGCTGTCACGCTGTCTTAAAAAAAAAAAAAAAAATCCCAAGCTCTAATTCCTTTTGCACAGTATTTCATTTCATGTTCTGGTACAGGTTTTGTATCAAGAGCTACTGATCTGCATTTTTATTTTTCTTGACTTGCTTGCATTCTCTCTGGTTTTGGTATCTGGGCAAACTGAACCAATAGTTGAGAGGCAGCTTTTGCTTTTCATTTGTTTAGGTAAGCTGATATTTTTGTTGTGTGTTTTCTTCTGGCTTTAAAGACAAGAGTTTTACTGTGTAGCTCAAGGTGTTCTGGCAATCACCATATTGGATGATCACTAAACTTGCAGCTATCCTCTGGCTCAGCCTCCTAGATGCTGAGCTTGCAAATAAGAGCCACCATGCTTACCTGAAGAGCTGGTGTTTGAATGAAACCAAAGCCTGGTGATTTGCAGTTCACAGTGGAGCCTTTTTGTTAGGAACCTGGTTCCAACAGTAGACAAAACCTCCTGCTGATCTTTTTCTTTTAACCAAACTCTGATAATTTGTTTTCCAAAGAAGCACTTCCTTTGTCTTAATTTAGTAAACATTAACAATATCATTGCCTGTAGGATTCATTGGTCACACTTTGTGTTCTGTGTTCTGATAGCTAATCTGTAACTGCTGATGTTCATAAATTATTTTTTCTTTCTCTTGATAGTGGTCATTTTTTGCCTTCCTGCCCTGCAGCCAGAGCAAGGGCATTTCCTGGTTTCTGGTCAAGAACAAAACTCAGAGCTGTTGCTTTTAGGGTTCATGCCCTAAGCTGCTTGAGCATCTTCTAGCTCCTGTCCTCACCAACAGTCCCAGGCTTCCAGTGTAAGCTGTGTTCTCTCAAGTCATTTTCTGTTATTGAGGTTCCTGTTCCTTATATAATTCCTATCTGGTTACCTTGTATATCTGACTTTTTTTTTTTTTTCCTTTTGCTGAAACCTGGAAATTTCAGGTAATATGCGGCACTGGTTTATTTTATTGGAGGGTTTTTCTGAGATGAGGTCTTACTCTGTAGTACAGGCTAGCCTAGAAGTCACTAGTAGCTAAGGCTGCCTCGAACTCACAGCAGTCCTCTTGCTCAGCCTCCAGAATATGACCCACATCCTGCCCAATGTAGTGCTTTTGAGTACTGGTTCTTCCTGTCCTTTAAGTATGGTCTACTTTCTTCATGTAGTGATTTGACAGGACTTCAACTAATGTGTGTTTTACTTACACTGCATCCCTTAGGAGGGAACAGCATTGAAGTTAAGCTTAATCTCTGCTCTTGCTATCATATCTAACCATTAGTTTGTATTAGTTACAAGCTAATCTATTGTTTTTATCCCAAGCACTGTGTGTGTGTGTGTGTGTGTGTGTGTGTGTGTGTGTGTGTGTGTGTGTGTGTGTGTGTGGTATGCTCATTCATTTGGAGTTCAGAGGTTGACTCCAGGTGATTTCTTGTATGGGTGTCGTGCCTGAATGTATGTCATACCACTGTGGGCTTGGTGCCCCCTTGGATGCCAGAAGAGGAAACTGTATCTCCTGAAACTGGAGTTACAGGCAATTGTAAAACACCAAATTGGTGCTGGGAATGAACCTGGATCCTCTGGAAGATCAGCCAATGCTATTTATTGCTGAGCCTTCTCTCCAGCCCCCACCTTATGTTTTTGAGACAGGGTGTGGTAGTTTGAATGAGATGCCCCCCATAGTCACAGGTGTTTGAAAACTTAGTCCCTAGTTGATGGCATTGTTTGTAAAGTCTAAAGAGGAGCCATCTTGTTAGAGGAAGCATGTCATTGGAGGCAGGCTTGGAGGGTTTAAGATCTGCACCATTTTGACTTCTCTGTGTCCTGCTTCCTCTCAGCTGCTGCCCCAGCTGCCAGACCTGCTGCCTCCGGTCCACCATCATGGACTAACCTGCTGGAAATGTAAGCCCAAATAATCTCTTTCTTCTATAAATTGCCTTGGCCATGTTTTCTCACATTAGAAAAGTAATTTAATACACAGGGCTTCTCATTAAACCTGGAGCTGGTCACTTCAGGTATACTGGCTGGCCAGCAAGCCCGTGGAATCCCGCCTGTCTCTACCCAGTATGAAGCCATGCCCACCTTTTACAGATGTGCTTGGGATCTGAACTCAGGTCTTCATAGCAAGCACTTTGCTCATTGAACCCCTCCCATGGCTCTTGGTAAAACTGTCCCACAGGGTGATTCAAATAAATTTATGTTCTTCTGTCAAGGGAGTATTTGAAGCCTATAAAGGAGCCCAAGAATGGCCATTGCCAAATATGGTGCTCTGTTATGCCCACTATATTAAATGAGAGCAGAAGATACTAGAAAAGTATAATGGTCTGCTTATAAAGCCCAGACCTGCTGAGGAATATAATAATTACCTCTATCCCCTATTTTAACTTTCTTTTTTCCTTCAAGACAGGGTTTCTCTGTGTAGCCCTGGCTGCCCTGGAACTTACTCTGTAGACCAGGCTAGCCCTGAAATCAGAAGGCATGCACCATCATCCCTGGATCTTCCTTAGGTTTTCATTAAACTGATTTGTGTCACAGGGAAAAGACTTTGATAGCCCTTAGCTGAACATCATTGCCTTATTCTTAGGCTTCATTCAGTATTCCAAAGAAAACCATTCACAAGCAGTTAGTTGTCCATCTATAACTATGGTTCTGCACCTTCCTAATGTTGCTACCCTTCCATACAGTCTCTCATGCTATGGTGATCCCCAGCCACAAAATTCTTTTCACTTCTACTCCATAACTGTAATTTTGCTACTGCTGTGAATTGTAATGTAAATATTTTTGGAGGTAGAGGTTTGTTAACTGTGCCCCAATCCACTAGTTGAGAACCACTGGTCCACAGATGCAATAGAAAGTCCCAGCCCATTCCCTGTTCCTCTAAATTAAGTGAAGCCCCATAAATATCACTTTACTACTGCCCCTTAAACTGTATACCTCCCTCACTTTCCTGCTCCCCTGTGGAAAGTGGGGTATATGTAAGCTTCTGTAGACTCATGGATCATTTACCTTCCATGATTGCTTCCATGCGTATAACAAGTTTGCAGGCCTTTCCTCTTATTTGATCTGTTACTTCCTTATCGCAAGCTTTCATATAGGGCAGACTGAGTGATGAGTCAGCCTAGTTTTCTTTGCCAAACCGGCCCATGGGTCTTTATTCTTTAGGTCATGGCTTTCAGCTAGGTAGAACTTCCTGTTTAGTCCTCACTACCAACTTCTTTATTGTGATTGGGAGCATCCTTAGGCTTTTGCTTTCGCCTCGTTGTGCTCCAAATCAGTTTTCTTGAGGGTGCCTTTCTGGGCTTTGCCTTCCTGCATCCTGGGCTCAGTCTGCCCCATTACTCTGGACCTGAAGTCAGAGCAAGTGGCTTGCTTTTCTCAGTGTGATACCCTAGCTTTAGAGGGTGTTTGACAGGGAGTCATAGCCTCTTGTTTCCTAAATAATTATGTCACCCGAGGTGCCATGCTGTCTCTCAGAGGTCTTGTTCCATGTAACTGTCTTCACTCCTGCAGTATTCCTTAATTTTTCAGTGTTTTAATGACATTTGTCAACCTTGTGACTGGCAGAGAGTGTGCCTCATCTGCTTGATGTATTATGTCTTGGTCTTAGAAATGATGTTCCTGGATCTTATGGTGGTGCCCTACTCCATACCCTTGGACCCTGCAGCCTCCCCTAATTTTGAAATCAGTATTTATTTCTAGCTTTTCCCTGGGGCTTTTCTTGTCTATTTATCAGGGTTAGATAGCTTTCACACCGGGCCAGAGGCTATAGTGATTTTTGTCCTCTTACTGAATAAGGATTTGTTTTGTCAACAAGAAGTAGATCTTGGTAGTTTTTTTTGCAAGTCTCCCCAAACTGTTCTTGGTCCTGTGCCTCATGATGTGCGGGTCAAGGGTAACTCCTCAGAATTCTCAGCAGTCTTCTGTGCAGTGTGAACACATAAATGAAGAAAATCTCTGAAGAGTGAGCAAAACTCCTCAATTTTTGCAATTTTTATTCTTGTGCTTGTTAGCACACGTTCCTGCTAATGGGCCACTTCACTTGAAGTCCTAGTGAAGAGAGGATCAGCTCCCCTGGAACTCAAATGACAGGTGGCTGTGAGCAACTATGTGGGAGCTGGGAATGAACCCTGGTCCTCTGCAAGAGCAACAAATGCTCTTAACCACTGAGCCATCTCTCCAGCCCCTAATTACCAATTTATTATTTACAGTCTCTCCACTTTTTTCCCTTTGTGATAGCGTCTTATGCAGTCCAGCATTGAACTCCTTTATCTAAGACATACAAGAAGTCCTTGATGAAGTTTCTCAGGGTCTAACAAGAATCTAGGCCTGAGAGTGGAGAACTGACCCACAAGTTTAGAATGCTTGCTGCTTTTCCAGAGAATTCAGGTTTCGTTCCTCGCTGAGACCAGTTTTGGCAGGGGGTGAGGGTGGGTTTCAGGTCCCATACCCGTTCCTAGCACTCACAATTGCCTGTAACTCTAAATCCAAGAGTTCTAGGGATCCAACACACTCTTCGGGCCTCTGCAGACACCAGACACACACATGGTACATATGCATACATGTAGGCAAACCACTCATGTACATAAAATAAAAATTGAAAAAGAAAAAAAGAGCTTAGGATCAGGTAGGTGTTGATTCCTTGGCAGAAGTCACTCTCCAAAATAGAAGAGGCCTAAATCACTTGGCAGTGAGAAGGGGACTTTGACTCTTTGGGGGAAAGCAGCAGAGCTTTTCTGTCAATCATTCTTCCTGGGTTCGGTTGCTATAACAGAACTGACTGAATTTTAAAAACTGGAAGTGGTTATTGGAATTTTGGGACAAATGGTTTTAGAAGTCATCCTGAGTGACCGTGTCATGCAAGCTGTTACCATTTTACTAACCGTTTTGATTTTTACACCCATAGGTCCTTGTCTAGTCTGTCTGCTATCCAGATTTATCCAAACTGCCATGCAACACATGAACACTGGCCCTCTGATGTGTGAATTCACATTCCAGCCTTTGATTCAAAGACTGCTACCTGATAATGGTGTCTAAGTTCAGCAAGAAATGGCTAGAATGATCTAAGTGCCACCTAGCCTCTATCACTACCTGGTTTTCTATAAAATTGTCCTTCTGTTCCTTTTACAGAGAAGGAAGGGCTGAAAATATTATGTGATGTAAGCGAGGATTGTGTCCATCTCAGAAATGGGCCTTCCAGGTGACAAAGCCCTAAACAGAAAGCTGCAGCAAGGCAAGGGCATACTCAGTATCCCTGGTGCCTATGGCCTAGAAACCGCTGGGCACTGGTACACTGCATAAGTCATATACTCACAAGGCTCACTGCCCTAAGGAATTTTCCAGATGCTTTTTTTATCCTGAGATATGCTTGAGACTTACGAGGCATGTGGCTGAGCCCAAACTACAAAGTTTACAGTGCCTTTTAAGCCAATTTGGTAATGTCAACCAACTTGGGGCTTTTTTGTGGCACACTTCTCCATTACCATAGGACCTTCAAAGAATGCCCTTTCCTTTCCCTAGGTGGCCTAAAAAGCATTACCTCAGACCATACTGCGCCACTGGCTTGAATAAAGCTTTTGTCTGAAAGTTGTTCTGTCTCAGTGCCTCCTTTGACCCACAGTGATGGCATAGCCGAGCAATTGTTGAAATAAAACCAGTATAGTTTACTACATCAATTGACTATTCCTTTCCTTAAAAAACTTCTCTGTAGTATGCTATGTTTGAACTTTAATTGTTGTTACTGCTTTCATACCCTTCTCCTGTGCTATCAACTAAGTGAATGTAGTAGTTTAATTCTTTGTGATAAAAAGAATGTTAACAGTATCTTCACCAGGTACAAAAGCCACCTCAAGACACCTGTTCTTTTTCTTGTAAGAAATCAAACTCCTCATCAAATGAAGTTTGTTCATAAGATTGCAGCAATTCTGTAATATTTTTTTAGGATTTATTTTTCCGGGTGTGTGTGTCACACACATGTGTGTGCATGCATGTATGTGAGCCTATGCTTGCCAAAGCTGGGAGAATGGGTTAAGATCTCCTGGACCTGGGAGTTACAGGCAGTTGTGAGCTGCCATGTGGGCACAGGGAACCAAACCTGTGTCCTCTGTCAGAGCAGCTGGTGCTCTTACGTGCTGAGCCATCTCAGTGCCAACTTCTAGACTTATTTCCTAATTCTACTTGTGATATTTTTACCACATGAGGTTCCTTCCTTTATTAAAATCTTGACCCGTCCCCAATATCACCCATTAGGGTTGGAATAAATTTTTTCCAAACTCCTGTTAATTTTGATTTTTTTTTTTTCTATGCAGAGGTTGATAGAACACACTATGCAAGTGCTCTATCACTACACTACTGTCCTAAAGCCCCAGTGTTGCTATTTCAAACACTTCCAAGGAAAAGTAATACTGTTGTGCCTATGGTTTTCCTCAACCTCCAAGGAAATGACTCCTGACTGCAAAAGCAAAAGGTTTTTATTGCTAAGAACCAAACTTTGGCTGGGACCTCACTCTATCAGGAGAGTAAGGTGCCTGCTTACAATTGCGAAGCATTTTTAAAAGCGAAAAGGGAGGCTTGAGACTATTAGTCTTACTTCATGAGGTTTCCAAGGTTGCAGACATTTCATAGAGTACAAAGTTTCTTTACCAGGTCATCATGGATAGGCAAGATTGATTAGCTCACCTGCAAGGTTAAGAGGTTTTCTTATTTTTGTTCTTTTATCTCCTAAGAACAGCATGTGGCTCTGTACTCTGTAGTCAGGGAGTTATCTACTGGCAGAAATTCTTGTTCTCTCTAGTTTTCCCTGCTTGCCACACGCCCTAATTTTTGATTTTTCCACCACAATACATACAGCTATTGTTTGTAATTCAGTGGCAGAGTGCTTTACCAGCATGAATGAGGCCTTAGGTTCAATCCCCAGTAATGGCAAAATAAGAAATAAGAGAAATGTAATTCACAATTAAACTTGCTAGTTAAAATTACTCCTTCATTGAAACATGGGTGGAGAGATGGATATTGTTTTATTAGGCGGAAAGAAAATATCAAGCTAATTGCACATAATCGTCAGAGCTTTTGGGTGAATACACAGCCTTGGAAATTCAGGTTTGGATGGCAGGCACCTTTACCCACTGAACCATCTCACTGATTCCTGTATAGACCCTTTAACTTTGTCTTTCTGAACGCTTTTGTTTTTATGACTGGGCTTCATGATAATATTGTTTTGTCTAAAATATGCTTTATCTGCCAAAAGGAGCAGAACAGAAGAAAACTTGAAGGATAATTGAGGATCAAACGATCAATAATTTTATTCATACTATACAATGTGAAATAAGAGTTGCAGTAATTTTGTTTGCTTTAAGAAACAAGGTTTCTTGGTTTAACCCTGGCTGTTCCAGAACTCATTCTGTGCTGGGATTAAGGGCTTGCACCACCATGCTTGGCTACAGTAATTTTTTAATACTTAACTCCTTAAAGATACATTGAAATCTATGAGTTTAAAATTTAAAAAAACTTTTATGATAAAATGTACCACAAACAATTCAGAAGAAACTTACCTTGCATTGCATATAAACAACAAAGCCTTATGAATTATGGTCTTAAAGCATTAATAGGGAAATAGGTAACTAGGCAAAAGATATGACTAGATGCAAATTAGTGAAGAAAAAGGATACTGAGGGAAGGCAAGATGCAGTAGTAGTAGAGCATCTTCTCATCTGGACTGGGATAAAATTCAGCACACTAGGGTTGTGGGCGATAGTACCACTTTATGTGGTACTAGTGAGGCAATGAATCATCCCTTTCTTTTTGGAAAGATGTCTTAACTTCATGCAGGTAACCCTTCCCCCCAACTCCCCTTTGTGCTTGTTTGACCACATTTCTTGCCTGGGCTTCCCTGTAGTAGCTTTAATTTCTTTGTTTTTGGTGCATGTGAAGTAGAGACCCTTTGATTCTTCTTACATATTATTAATGTGTTCTTGTTTGTATAGTATTTCTACTTTGAGTTGGTTTGCTTAAGTTCACCTAATGACTAATAATCTCCAGCCTATGATATTTTTATAGTATACAACTTGTTTCCAAGTATTAAGGATATAAACAAAGTTTATCACAAGTTAAATAAAATAATTTGTGAAATTAGCATCTATTGGCTCTTGTAGCCATTGCCCTGGTTGTTTGTTGTTTCTATTGCTGCTGTTGAGACAAAAGTTTTGTGTATTCCAGGCTGGCCCCTAATTTGCATTCCTAGTGTAAATAAGGATGGCCTGGAACTTTTGATTTTCCTGACTTCCAAATGCTGAGGTGACAGACATAAACCACCACAGCCTTGCAAACTGTGATTTAGTATTGCAAGCAGAATATGCACATTATTACATTATGTAACAATAACATAAATAATTACCCTACCTCCTTGTTCATGTAATCTTTTTGAAATTAATTTTTTTTTTACTTAGCAAACAAAGCACTGGGTTTCATTACATTACTTGCACCCATATATGACATTACGTTTGGTTCTTTTTGGGAGGGTTGGAGACAAGGTCTGCCTACATAACCTTGGCTGTCCTGGATCTCACTTTGTAGACCAGACTGGCCTCAAAATCACAAAGATCCTGAATGTCTCTGCCTAGTGAATGCTGGGATAAAATCAAATAGCATGTATCTGGCTTAATAGTTCTACTTTGAATCTTTTCAGGACACTCCACACTGACTTCCATAGTGGCTGTATGAATAAGTACTCAACACCAATAGTGAATAAATGTTTCCCTTTTTCCTTCTTTCTTTTCCTTTTTTTAAATAATAGCCACACTCACTGGGGGTGAGATGGAATCAATCTCAAAATAGTTCTAATTTGCATTTCCCAGATGGTTTAGGATGATGAACAATTTCAAATATTGGCCATTTGCATTTTTGTGTGTGTTCAGTACATTAGTAGCTGTACAATTTGTGGGATTTTGAGAGGATTAGTTTTTGGAGTTCTTTATAAGAACTTATTAATCCCTAGTTGATGTGAACTTTTTGCCTAATGTACATTTGGCAAAGGCTCTTTTAAAAGCCCATTTTGCGGGGGCTGGAAAGATGGCTCAGTGATTAAGAGCACTGACAGCTCTTCCAGAGGACCTGGTTTCAATTCTCAGCACCCATATGGCTGCTAACATCTAACTGTAACCAGTTCCAGGAGACATGACACCCTCACACAGACACACATGCAAACAAAACACCATTGCTCATGAAATTAAATGAATAAATGGATTATTAAAAAATTAAAGGCCATTTTGTGGACTGTTCTATCATTCTTATGACAATATTAAATGTTTTAGATGGTATTTTGTTGTTATTTTTAAATTTAGTGTGCTTTTGTGCACACTGCTGTGACAGGTGTATGGACTTAGAGAACAACTTAATGGAATCACTTCTCTCCTCCCAGCTTTGTATGAGTTCAAGGGTGGCATACACATTATCTGCAGAGCCATCTCTATCTGCAGAGCCATCTCTCCAGCCCGGTCACATTGTCCTTACCGTAACATCATAGGCCTTAGAAAACACTGTTTTCATCTATCACAAACTGCAGAGAAAGGCATGTGTAGAGGAATAGCAGCAGGCATGTTACTGTAATGATGGAAGATCTCTGCCTTTCCACAGCGGTGATCATTTCACAAGTCTATGCATGTGGTAACACGCAGTGTTAACATGCTTGGATATTGCTCTTCATTTATGCGAATGTAATCCCATGAGGAAATCTGGGTTTTGTGCGCAAGCTGGCTGGCTATATTGTCTTATACTAGTAATTTCTAGCACACCATGTAAAAGTGGAAATCATCAGGATAAAGGAAAAAGTCTGAATATGAGAGACTAACAGTTTGCACGTAATAAGAAAAAAAATGGAAAGCTGAGCAACAACTTTAGCTCAGTGCTTGCTAGCCAAGCTGTTGCTTCTGTCCTCGGGTCCAGGTTAGGGGGTGGGGGAGCAGCAAAATAACAAAAAGATTAGTAAAGGAAACTGACAACAAGATGGGGCCCATTGCATAGGGGTGATTCCTAAATTCCATTTTAGAGGTAAAACAAAGAACAGAATTTATCATAAATAAAACAAACACTGAACTGAATGGAAAAACTGTTCCAACTTTGTATGTGATTTATGTGAAGACAACAACTCCAGTTTCTCATTATTAATTAAAACCATTTGCCAGGTGGAAAAATGAGGACACACACACACAAAAAAAAGAAGGATGTGTTGGTACACAGAAGATAAGTACACATTCTGATTCAAAAGTGAATGAAATCACAGAGGTGTGTATTAATGTTTTCACATGTATATTTCAAAACAAAAGTGCTAAAATAACTACAGTGATTTATGAAGGTATACATAAAAAAAAAGACTCAATTGTTATTTCACAGATCGACTATCATAAGAAGGAATGGAATAATATGTAGAAAATTAAGTTTTCAGCATCTTAAAATAGAGTATTATAAGTTTAAGTTGTTTTAAGGATACTTCATGTGTATTTCATAGTACAGACAAAAACTAAAGTAAGTAATGAAAAACTAAAAAGGAGACAAACATGGTAGTGAGAGAAGGAAGGAGGTCAACATACTAGCATCAATTTTCAAGTTATTCAGCAAAAAGAATAGCCAGGCATAATAGTGCTTTCCTATAATCCCATCACTGTAAATCCAAGGCCAGCCTGGTGGATACAGTGAGTTCCAGACTAGCCAGAGCTACATAGTGAGACCCTATCTCAAAAAAACAAGAAAAAGAATAAAGGAAGGGGGAGAGGGGGTCAGAGAGGAGTGTAATCCTTCCAAAATCATTCTATGTTGAGCAACATTACAGTTACATTGCTGTGTTACTTTTTCTGGGGTTGTGGAAACAAACATCTATTTACCCCAGACCGAACAGAAAAAAAAAAAAAAGGAAGGAAGGAAGGAAGGAAGGAAGGAAGAAAGAAAGAAAGAAAGAAAGAAAGGAAGGAAAGGATTCCAAATTTGAGGGGCACTGATGAGGGTTTATTTTCAGGAGTGTAGTTATTCCAGAGCAGTTAGGCAAGAAAAAGTGATGCCTGGCACCCAAATGGAAGATGGGATGTGTTGTTACCACTGCTTGTAGATGGCATAGCATTACATAACAGACCCAAAGCCTCCATCTAGAAAGTATTAGAACTCATAAAAATTCAGCAAAGCTGCATGATACAGTATCTGCATAAAATGTCACTTGTAGAAACTTTTTGCTGCTGCGGGTGGCGGGCTCCCCCTGAACATGTTGGCTGCAGCCTGGCTGCAGGTGGATCCTGTCCTGCTCTTGCTCTACACTTTCACCATCATCATTCTGCTGGTGGCAGACTGCAGTGAGACATTTGATCCAAGTGCCTTTGATTTGATGGAGATGCTTCAAACAGGCCCGGGTCCTACTCTGATGGCTGCCAGAGCCTCCACGTGGACTCTTGCAGATTCAGCAACCTGGCTAACTGTTTTGTCCTTTCTCTGTCCTCTATGGCCCTCAAATTATTGTTTTCCTGAGTGCAACTGGAGGACTCCTGGCTCTGGCCGCTGCTGTGTTCCAGATCATCTCCCTGATAATCTACACTGTGAAGGACGCACAGACCTTCAGCTTTTATCCTATGTCAGTAAAAGTTTATTAATGCCATTGATGCACAGGGAAGCATGGCAGGGCCTCTTTGGAAAGATAAGGCCCACATGGCAGAGTGAGGGTCCCCTATCATTTTAGAGGAAAGGAGAGGTACTACACCACATAACTGATGGACATACTTGCTGTCTCATCCTGGCTGGCAGTGTGGAAGAAGGGAGCCTGTTAGCCTGAGGGCTATAAACTGATTCAGCTATGAGGGTGGAGAGAGCAAGAATCTAGAAAAACAAGTTATTAGAAGAATGTTGTAAAGTAACATTACCCTGGCTAGCATTCCCTACTTCTGTTTCACTCAGATAGGTATAAGAATACCCTAAGAGGGCTCATTTTCAAAGGTGCATCAAGCTTAAATCCAGCTACAAATGAGCAGAAAACACTAGTCCCTACTAGGACCTGCTAATCCCTGCTAGTCTAGCTATTCCCTACCCCCAAACTCTACCTAACTACACCCATCACTACTTTTAGGTAAAAGTGTAAATGAATTCAATTACTCATAGCTACTTGCCTGCAAAGTTATGCATCTCATAAGCTTTCAAATAAACAAGACATAAAATGTAGAGATGAACCCATGCATAGCTAGCTTTTCATTGAGGAAAAAAATAAATGTGACACAAGGAAAAATAATACCTAGATGAAATGTTAAGATGGTTCCCTCCAGAGGAAAGGTCATGTGTTGGGGTGTATAAATTTCTTAATGCACGCAGCCCACCTGCCATTCCAGACTGATGCAAAGTCAAAAAGTAAACTGCTGTTTTCACTCCTCTGAGTCTCCAACACTCTTCTCCCCTTCCCCTTATTTTTGTTAGTTCTTTTTCCTACAATGTATTTTGATCCTATTCTTCCTCTGCTCCCCACGCTTTAGATCAATTCCCCCAAAACTACCCACCCAAATTTGTTCTGGTTAAACCCACCTTTAATCCCAACACTGCCCAGGCAGAGGCAGGATCTCAGTGAGTTCAAGACCAGCTTGGTCTACAGAGCGAGTTCCAGGACAGCCAGAGAGCTGTTACACAGAGAAACCCTGCTTGAAAACCAAACCAAAACAAAAAAATCAAACAAAACAAAAGAAACCCTTCAGTAGTCTTATTATAAAGTCAGGTGAAGGGGTGGGTACAGTGGATACAGTTGTCATCCTGGTAACTCCTTTCTCTGGACAAGAGCAACATCCTTATCAATAGGACCTGTTGTGGGGATTGTCCTGGCACTCACTCTGTAGACCAGTCTGACCTCGAACTCAGAGATCCACCTGCCTCTATCTCCAAAGTGCTGGGATTAAAGGTGTGTGCAGCCACTGCCTGACCAGTCTCAGAAATTTGAAGGAGGAAGTATCTGTGAGAAAGCAGTCTCTCCTCAATAGCCTTCAAGCCTGCTAACATCTGTCTAGCTAACCGATATTCTCCCTTCAAGAGTTGAGAATCTTAAAATGATTTAGATACGGACATAAAGTCAATCTAGCTGCTTTACCAGCTGGCATGGGAGTTGTAAAGGGGTTTAGAGTCAGCATTCCTGTTGACCTCCAGGCATTGGAGGATGATCGGGGGAATCCAGATAGATGGAATTAGATGGCCATAGGACCATCTGAATGTGGGTCAACTGTAAACAAGAGCAGATAAATTCACTACTAAGACTGTAACAGATTTAACCCATTTCTCTATGAAGATCCAGATACAATTAGGAAGCAACCAAAGGATGGTCCTGGTCAGTATCTGCATCTATGTCTTTGTGGAGGTAGCCATGATCATCCTGATTGGAGGTGATCTTTTCAGCTGCTGTCACCTAACTACAAGGATAACCTCCGTGGCAATAGCAAGCCCAGGTACTTCTATTTTCTGCCTGCTATGGCAGGGAGACTCTTGAGAGGAACCCTGTTGCCAGATGGAAACAGAGGAAGCTGTTCTCTAAAATATACAAAACTTATGATTTGACAGTGTTTGAATGATCAAAAATGGTGACGTCATGGCTGAAGAGAAGGCTCAGTGTGTTCTTACAGAGGACTCAAGTTCAAATCAAAGCACCCATTTCAGCTCCAAGGGATCCAACATTTCTGCCTTCTGTAGGGACCCAAACAAATGTACAATGTATTCACACGCATACATATACAAAATTATGAATGACTGAATGAATTTAAGGTGGTGAAATAAATTTTTAAATTCTTCTTAGTGTTATAATTTCATACCCTATGTTATGTGATGTTAAGAAGACTTGTTTTTGTTTGCTAGTTATAATATGCTATTATTAAATCGACATTTAGATGGCATTTGTAAAAGCATGTGAACATGAGTACCAAATGTGCCAAAATGTACCAAAAATGATGTTACTTTCTTTTAAAGTTTTGAATTATTTAAAGGAAAAAACTGGTTTCCTAAGTATGTATCAGTTGTGATAATTTCTAGTTAGTATTCTGAACAATCGCTACCTTGCAAAGTTCATGCTGACTTGCAATGACTTGTAGAAAAACGTTCTAACACGGTCAAAGTAAGTTGACATTTTTGTCACTGGCAAGATGCGTAGGTGAGAATGTGGGAACATGGACCTCTTTGACAGATCTGTGTCATTTGTATCTCTATAGACTAGGTAAGAACCTCGACTGATAGATGTGTTGAGGTTATACAGTAAGGTATTAAGAGGGCCTTTACTGCCAATAAAACCATCTTTTCTGAAAGTGAAAGGTTTCTTAAGCTTCTTAAACTCAGGAAGTAAATAGTTCCGTTGTCATTTACACTATTGTCTGGGAACAGTTAAAGCATCCCTCCCTGCTGGCTTCAGCCCATTTAGAAAACTCTGAAAATACAGGCATACTGTCTTTTGATCAAACCTGTACTTTCCAAATATTTTTTTTTTTTTTCAAGAACATTTGTCAACGCTGCACCAGGCAAGCCTTACCTGTCCTCACTATTTTTCTGGCACTATGTTCACTTTTCTTTGTATCATATTCTTAAATTCTCATGGTATTTAAAACTTTATCCTTCTGCCTACATGGTGTAAAGTCAGTTATTTTTGAAGTTACATTGTGATAGTTTTCAGTACCAGGAACTCTGTATGACTATGAACTTAATAAATGAACATGTGGCTGATGGTAATGTTGGCCTAGAATATTTACTTGTACAATGTCCATTTCTTTGTGCCTGCCGTACTGCGATTCTATTTTCAGTTTACATTGTGTAGCATGCACCATGCAGTCCTTGTCTTGTGGAGGGTGGTAGGAACAGTGCCTCCATAGCAGCCACACTGATCCTATCTGCTCCAGTATGCCACAGTGTCACAAACCAGGTTGTGATAGGGTATCATTGCCTGTTTAAAAAGTCTTCTTCCATTCAAGCTATTCAGGGACTAAGAGGTCCCTAGCATCATAGGTGCTTTTGTACTGGAATATTGTTAAGGGCTGCCCCCCACCCGAATGTTGGATCAAAGATTTTCCCTTTTCTATTAAAGAATAGGCGTACAGGGTGTCTTCTCTCATTTCTATCCAAGTCTGCTTCTCTTCCTCGCTTCTTAGTTCTTCCCAAGGGTTCCAAGTTTTTAAATCCCAGGAAGGACTCTTCAGCATGCACCTAACATGTACTTTCCTTTCAGTGCTACAGTTATAAGAAATGGTGAAACCGTCATACACCTTTAATCCCAGAATTTGGGATGCAGAGACAGCACCTCTGTGAATTCAAGGCTAGCCTGACCTACAGAGCAAGTTCCAGGACAGCCAGGATTGTTACACAGAGAAAGCCTGTCACAGAAACAAACCAACACCTCTATCTCATCCTTTCTTTTATCAAATATACTTGCCAAATCAGAAGCTAACATAGAAGATGTGTCTGCCTTTCCTGTATTTCCTCCTTTACACTAACAGGTTCCTGCTGGGCTACAATTCCTGCCTCAGAAGCTTTTCTTATACATAGCAGCGGCCAAGCAACCTCCATTCGTGCTAGCTGGTACTTTGAATCTTCCTGGCTAGTCTCAAAGACTAAAATTTACTCTAAATCTTTCACTGTTCTCAGAGCATCTCCATAGTCAAGCATTAACTTCTACTCATCAGGCAGGCCTGGCACCCAAAACCATAGAGAAGACTGCTTTCCAGGGATTCCTCTCACACTCCAACTCCCACTGACTCAGCCTTAGCTGAATATTTCACCACTCTTAGCAGAAACCATGCAACCATTGCCATAGCAACAAGGCACACTAACGTGCACCACATGGGCTTGGAGGCTCTGGTGGGGCTTGGAGGGTGAGGAAACTGCTGTATGAAATTCCCTCCTCTGATGAACCTCCACCTCCTCTAGCTTGTTCAATTTCCATTGCATGCTTTACTCTCTATAGATAGGACCATGCAATAGCCCCCACCCCACCCCCAACTTATCCTTGGTTCTGTCAAGTCCCTTTTGGGCCACAAGTTCGTTGTGACAAACTTTTCCTGGGGGAATGTAACACATATTTATCTGCTTAACCCAGAAAGGGAATACATGACAGAACAACGTGATGAGTGCCCCAAAGTCCAACTTGATGAAGCAGTTATGAGCTTTAATTGGGGTTTCTAACAGGAATGGGGGTGAGTGTTTAGTTACAGGTATTCCATCAAGAGCAGGGAATGACTCAGGAAGGATGCATCTCTGGAGCAATGCAGTACTTGCAGAAACTCATCTAGCTGCTAGACAGCTGGGCTTCTCAGTCTTCTTCAACAATTGTTTATGCTTCTGTAAAGCGGGGGATAAGTCTTTTGAGAGTCACGAAAGTTTTTATTTGTAAGGCACCCCCTTGAAGCCCTCTCCCTCCTGGAGGAGGAATTGTTTTAGTTCTTTGGAAACTGCTACAAAACATAGGAGCAAGTGGGAGTATGGTTGATGCAAGTGGGATTGTTGATTTGAGCTAGTAAACAATCTCCATGTCCTTCAGCCAGATCAGAGACGGATACCATAAGGCCACTCAGAATGAACATTCTTAAGGTCTTGTGATGTATTTATTAGTATGGCCAACTGAAGCACGCATTCTTGTGTAGCCAGAATGCTGGCCTTTGTGCTGACTCTCGCCACAAAGGCAGTCAATGGAATCTTCCAAGGTGTGCTTTACTCAAAGAGCCAGCAGTGTGAGAAGGTAGATCTACAAAACAAAAGTAAAACAAAAAACCCTGCTCAGCTCCTCATCCCTCCAGGGGAAGCTCTATAGGAGGAGGCAGGCAAAGGGGAAAGACTAGTCAGTCATTCCAGAGCTGTCTTGCCCTCTGGTCAGATGGCCAGCCACGTTTCTAAGTAATGCCTGGGCTTGTCTTGTTACCATCTCCCACATTTTTTTTCTCATTCTGTGGATTTCTGGGCTCAGGCACAAGGACAAACACCAAGTCTAGTTAGCTTTTGCTGATAACATATGGCAGGACAAGGCAGGGCAGGGGTTCCTCCACTTTGGGTTCTTGCTAAGGCCACTTTAGTCTGAAGTTGAATTTGATCTCCTTGATTGAGAATCCTGTGGAAATTTACCCAACTCTATTCTAGGAACCTGAGGTCAAGATGCCCCAGCTAGTTTGTCTTACCTTCAGTTAAACTTTCTGCTTGTGCAGACCTCTCCCTGCAGCTGCTGAGTGAGATACCAGGATGCAGATTTTGCTTTTAAAAGCTCCTTGCTCTAAATGCTTAGGGCTGCACTTATGTCCTAAATACCTGAGTGTGGCCCAGCTGGCAACCATGTGAAACACTTTAGGAGCATTATAGTCAATTCTAGTGATACCAGGGCAATGCTACTGCTTCTGCCCACTGGTTGGGGTGACTGGCATGCTACACTAGAGTACGAGGAAAGACTTCCCATTGGCTATGAACTGTGTCTGTGTCATCTCTGGGGTCATCCTTTGTAACAGTCAACTTGTATTCCTCCAGGGGCTTCTGTCCTAGGAGAAGGGAGTTAAGTCACAATAAATGGTTAACACTGTATATAATCTGAAGTGCCATGTGCCCTTACAATATAGAATATAAATTGTCTCACATTTGACCAAATCTGAAGGTTAGGCCTTAGATGCACAGTGGTGGCACAATGTGTGTCTTATTGTGAGGTTCACACGCCTTCAATTTAGTAATACAAGCCCCACAACTCAAAACTCCAACTGAACAAGCAACTGATGCATCACCACATAATAATAAGCTAGTTTCAGGCCTTGACTATAGATTAACGTTCTACCATGCTTTATGAGATAGGGGTCTCTCATTGTCCTAGGGCTCACCGCTTACGTTGTTTGGCTGGCTGCTTGCTTATCTCCAGTCCTGGTAGTGTTTCATCTCTTAGCTTTCCAAAGAGACCGGAGTTTCGCTGTGTATCAACCCTAGCTGTCCTAGAACTAGCTGTGTGAACCAGGCTGGCCTGAAACTCATAGATCCATCTGCCTCTTCGTCCTGAGTACTGGGATTAAAGGTGTGTGCCACCATTACCTGGACTTTTTAATGTACATTTGGTTTAAGCTTGCATGTATGCCTGGAATTACATACAGTTGTGAGCTGTCATGTGGGCGCTTGGAATTGAACTCTGATCCTTTGTAAGAGCAGCTGCTGGTGCTCTTAGCTGCTCCCAGAATTCCTTTTTTTGCCCTTGGGCATGAGGGCACCATAGCAGGAGGATTTTTTTTTTCCTTTGCAGTTATTCCCTTTAGGTTCACAGGTGTTGTAAGTTGTGTGTCCCCCATCTCCCTACTCCTGACTTTTACCCTCAAAGTTGCAGGTTTTCCTTGATCTTTCTGGTTCCTAAGAGGAAAAGCAAGACAGGAAATGACCTGTTTCCTGCAGACCAGAGCCTTCCTGTGGCCCTTCATCCCAAAGCATAAAATTAAAAAACCAGTATTGCCTCCCCCATCCTTTTAAGACAAAATTTCTAGAGTAGCTTCTGCATCTAGGTGAGTTTAAAGACTATTTCCTCTGCTTTGGGATGCTCACCCAACAACTTCCTAGGGTTTCCAGGGACTGCTCCAGTGGGTGGTGGCCTCCATTTGTGGGTCCCATGGTATCCAATGTTAGGCAGCCACTGCCTTCTCCACCAGGATCCAGTGGCTATCATCTGGTTTAGATCAAGCTTACCCTCCCTAAAGCATGGAGGGCAGGGTTCTTATGCAAGGTCCCCAGAGCATCCTTCAGAGCACAGCGGCACTGGCCAGGCATTTTCCACTCTGTACTTCAGGCTCCCAGGGTCAGGGCTCAGGGGGACATACTTCTGCCTTTTAATGGAAAGCATTAAGTCTTTTGTCATTTTTCCCTCAGAGCCATAGGGGGACAGGTGAGTACATGAAGACACAAGGGGCAAGAGAAGGCGGTGCCACTGTGACGATTATCCCCCTAGTGAATGGGACACTCCTATTTTGCCAGGCTGAAAATTTCAGCCTCATCGACTGCCTCACCAAGTTAGTGGGCGGTCAGAATGTGAGTCCCTCTCTTGCAATCTGCTAGTTCTTACACCTGCCCAGTATCTACCTGACAGCTCCTTACTGGAACCTGCCCTTTCTCCTCTGCCTCTCTGGAACAAGCTGTTGGAGCACAGACAGAGCCTTGAGAGTGGACTCATTTAAACTCTACTAGTAGCTCCATTCAAAATGACCAACAGTACCATGTGGACACCCTCACTGGGATATGAACACTGGAAATGCTTGGGTTCTGGGTAGAATTCAGACCTTCTCATACCCATCCAGTTTACCTAGGCGTGGGTAAGATCTGACCAAGACAACATAATAGGCAGCAGTGGATAGCAACATAGACACACCAGCAAAACCCAGAACCTTCCCACACGGTCTTAGCTAGGTGGGAGGGCCAGATATAAGCAAAATTAGTCTGAGCACATATTGTTATACCTCTCAATTCAGTGGCACACATCTCCATGATATGGCAAGTATTTATTTTCCTCTAACTTGAACTTGAGGTGTCTCTCTGGAGCTCTGTCCTGATGGAGCTTCAGAATTTGTGGCTGTGGAAGATACTCCTGACTCCTGACTGATTTGGTTCCACTTTATTTCTACCAAGATAACCACTACCTACAAAAGCCTTTACCCAACGCGACACAGAAGAAGTACAAAAACAGAGATACATGCATGAAGTCTCAGAATTAATTTGTACTGCTTTAAATTTAAGAGAACAGAGAGCAGCCACAGGCTAAGGGCACTGGCCTGTATAATACACATTCAGCTGCTCAACCAGTGGGCAGGGAAAAAGACTAACTGAAACAACACCCAAATAGCAAAAACAACTAGGCAGGCTTCAGTGCCAAAGCTCCATGGGGTCACTCGTACTGTAACTCAGAGGTCCTTCTTGTGGCTTATCTGCATAGTGGATGCCAGCTATGGAAGTCTTCTGATGAGCCAAGAGTTTGTGAGCTGTCCCATAGAGAAGCAGACTTCAGGGTGCTGTACAAATCTAGATGCATAACACTGGAAACCTGGAAGGAGACAGAAGTAGAAAATGTCCCCACCATTACTAGTCCAGTTTGTATTCAAATGAAACCTACAACAACATGCAATTGTAATAATCATTATAGTTCATTAGCTAATACCTCAACACCAACTGTAAATGCAAGACTATGGTGTTAGTTATCGTTCTATAACTAGAACAAGTAACTCATATAATCAACCTAAAAAGAGAAAAACGTTCATTTGGCTCACAGTTTCTGTAGTTCCAATCCACTGGTGGCTTGTTCCTGTTGATTTGGGACTATGGTGAGGCAGCACAGCATGAAAGGGAGTGTTAAACTCATGGGCAAAAGAAGAGAACAGGGGTATCACCATCTACTTTCAAGTTTACATTAATGTTCCAGTCCCACTCCTACCCTTCCCTTGGTTCTCAATGTCTCCCAATAGGGCTGATGTAACTGAAGGGGACCTTGAACTCCTGATCTTCCCTCTTCTTTCCCAAATTCTGAGATTACAGGCATGTGCCTCCATGGCCAACAGATTCTTTACAATTACCATTCTTTGTGTAATTTTTTAAAGTTTCCAATACAGATTTTAAAATGTGGCTTCTGTGAATCAGAGCCTATAAGATATCTTTTAGAAACCATGAGGATGTCAATTTTTGGGGGAAAAAACAAGTACTTAAAATTGAAGTCTCTACATTAAAGTGAGCCTACAAACAACCTTATTTTTTAATCCCAGTAACAAGATCATAGGAAAACAGATAGCAAGCAAACATTCAACCAGTAAAAGTGACTTGTTGAAGAAACAATAAGCACTCTAGAAACATCTTAATTTAACCCGAACTTTTAAGGTACGTTAAGATATCTTACTACACGAAAGGTTTATTATGGTTTTAGTCATACAACCCAACTGGAGGCAGTTTCTTCCTATAATATATTAATTTCTACCTTTTAGAACTGAATAATACCTCTTCAGGAGTGATGTCAGTTACGAAACAGGTAACTTCAAAATATGCTGACAGCAATCAAAAGTACTACCCAAAAAAGGTGGGTTTTGTGAGTTTACTCTTCAATTTAACGAAGACTTGCCTTGAACCGCTGGTATGTTGTTTTCCAAAAGGACGAACACTGGAAGCCATCGCAAACAGCAGAATCTCAAACAACTTGAAAGAACAGGCTCAACCAAAGAGAAAACTGTCAACAACTTATCTCAAAGATGAGATGCAACATTCAACTTCACAGTTCTTGGAATCCCAAGGAATTTTAAAAGTCAGTATTTTGTATCCCATTCTTCCCTATTAGGGTACAGGTATGTCAGAAACAGTACAAATTCTAATGATTCCATATTTTCAAGAACTCGTCAGTAAGATGCAGTTTTGCCTTCTTACTTTCTGTCCTTTCCTACTACGTTTAGCAAGCCACGTTCAGAGGAGGAAGCACGATACTGTAATAAAGGGCCAGTAGACCGTCCTGCAGCCCAGCCTCCCCTACTGCACACTGCACTTCTTGTAGACTTTGAGAGTTCTTTAGCAACTGACCACCACACATGATATCTACCCGATAAGCTGCAGCAAGCTCCATTTTTCTTTTGAGAAACTTTTCTATGTGTCCAATGGTTGCATTTCCTGAGACTCGCACAAACTTCATTTTCAGTGGCTTAAAATGTTCAATGTCTGCATTAGTGTCCATAGACTCCAGTACTAAAGACATATCAGGTTCCACAAATTCCATAATGTTTCCTTCGCTTGGACCAGTAGCAGGTTTTGAAGTTTCTGGACAATTTTCTTTGGAGAATTCATGCCTTTGCTTTTTTTCTTTTTCCTCTAGGCCTGCCACTAATTTGTACACTATGCTTTGTAAATGTGGATCCAACCTCAGGTTATTATGAGGTTTGGCCTCGTGCACCACAATGTTGCACTTTGGACATTTGTTGCTATGTTCAAAATGTTTTATGATGCAGCTTTTACAGAAGGAGTGAAGACATTCTGTAATAGTTGCTGCATCTATTAAGTAACCTTTGCAAATATAACAAGAGATGTACGGTGTCAGCTGCGAGAGAGGAACAAGGTGCTCTTCCTGGTTGGCCCTCTCCCACCCCAGGTGAAGAAGCCTGGATCCTGAGCGGCCCAGAGTCCCTGTCTTGCTCTGGGCAGACCTGCCCTGCCTGGCAGCTGAGTGGGCTGTGGCAATTACCTGAGGTGAGGTCTGGAGTGGGGGTGACAAGGCCCTTGCTCTCTCTACTCTGGCGTCTTCCAGGCTACCCTTTGGGACCACTAGGTCACTTTCCATGGTTGACTGAGCAAACCACAAACCCGTGGAGGAGAGACAAACCAGGAAGCGAAACCACACGGTCAGGGGAGACCAAGGCGAAACGAGGTGAGGTGACCGAGATGCGAGGCTAGACCGTTGGGCCAGATGAGACCTCTAGGCGAAGACAGAGCTGAGTAGCTATTGGCGGGCAAAGATGTCAGGCATTAAGACCAGTAGCGAAGCAGAGAGGAACAGGGTGGCTAACACACAAGCCGCTTGGCAAAGGAAGGAGAAGAAGCCAAGCACGGGGTAGGCGAGGCAATGTGGGGAACCAATGAGGAAGGTCTTCAAGGTTACTTGGGAAAATCTTGTCTAAGCCAATCACACGTTACAATGTTCAGGATCAACATCCGCCTTTCCAAAGGCTTCCTGTTTCACAAAGCGGAGGTGTATGTGTGTGCGGGGTAGGGGTGGTTCTGGAGGAGTGGGGGTGGGAGGTGGAGCTGTGGCCTGGATGTATTGTATGAGAGAAGAATTAAATAAATCCACTAAAATCACATTCCAGCCTAAGATTCTGTTTGTCTCAATTTATGCACACAACACTGAAATGGATCTCATGTGATGTTAGGAATAATAATGATTTCCAGGCTGGAGAGATGGCTTAGTGCCTAAGAGCGCTGGCTGCTCTTCCAGAGGACCCGGGGACCCAGGTTCAATTCCCAGCACCCACAGGACAGCTCACAACTATAACTCCAGTTTCAGGACCTTCCCACAAATATGGATGCAGGCAAAACACCAATGTACATAAAAAAAAAACCTCTTGCCGGGCAATTGTGACATTTTAATATCAGCACCTGGGAGGCAGAGGAAGATGGATCTCTGTGAATTCGAGTCCAGCCTGGTCACAAAGTGAGTTCCAGGAGGGCCAGACCTATTACACAGAAAGATCTTGTCTTGAACTCCCCATCCCAAATAACTCTAAATAAATAAACCTAATAAATGAATGAATGAATGAAGAAAGAAAGGAAGAAAGAAAGATTTCTGATTGAGCACCAAATATGTGCTCCTCTGGAAAACCATATTAATCCAAGATTACTTTTGTTAGGAAGTATGCTGTTCCTGTTTTGAAACTTGTCAATTTATTTGGAAGAATGATATATTGGACCACCTACATAAGCCTTATTTATTTATTTATTTATTTATTTATTTATTTATTTATTTATTTATTTGAGATACTGTTTTATTCTGCAGCCCAGGCTGGCCTGGTACTCATGATGTGCTCCAAACTGGCCTTGAACTTGAGGTTCTCCTGCTTCACTCTCGCATGCTCTAGGATTGACAGATATGTACTACCATACACAACCTTGTTTCTCTAATCAGAACTCTTTTCACTTATTTTGGCATTTACTTTTGCTACAGCAGCAACATGTCTATGAAATACTTTGTCTCAGTGTGTTGGTTCCAGTTTTTGACATCTTCATTGTGTTCCTGTTTTATTTTGAGACAGAGTCTGCAAATGTAGCCCTGGCTGGCCTAGAACTACTAGGCTGTCTTCTATGTCCAGAGTGGTGGGGATTATACACATGTACCACCACACTCCGGTGTTTGTGTTCTCTGATGGCAGAAGTTTGGTTTTGTTTTAAAAAGGGACAGGGCTTAATGTAGCAATGCTGTAGTTAAAATTGACCTTAAATTCCTAGTCTCTGGCTTCTCAGAAATTTTAGTTTTGTTCTGTCTTGATATATCTAAGAAATCAGTGCCAAGTCTAATGTTGAGAAGTTCCTGTAGTATTTACTTGTTAGCATTTTTGGTTTTAAGTGGTCTATTTTGATTTTGGATGCATTTTTTATTTCTTGTATTTGCGATGTGTGTGTGCTTCCCTGTTTCTGTGCATGTGTATGTACAGGCTAGACTCTAGCTACTATAGATTGCTATCAGATGTTTTCCTCAACCACATTCCACCTTATTTTTGGGGACCAGGTCCATCAGTGAAGCTGGAGCTCACAGGTCCAATGACACTGGTTGGTCAGGGCCTCTGGGATCTCTACCTGTCTCTGTTTCCCCAGCAATGTTATTACAGATAGATGCTTGTGATCCCTCTTTTATGTGGATGCTGGAAATCTGCATTCAGGTCCTTTACCTACCAAGCCATCTCCCTGGCCCTTGAGTTCATTATTTTAAATGATGGAAGATAAGGACCCTACCTCACAGTTTTCTATATGTGCATGCAGCTTAGCAAAAAACCTTTGTTTTTGAGAGGAGTATTCTTTTCTCATTAACTTGTCTTGGAACTTTAATTTTAAAAAATTACTGGACAACACACATTAGGGTTAATTTCTGGGATGTTTATGCTACCTATACTAACTCCTTTCAGTGGGAGATATTTTTTTTTCCTGTCCATTGATTCCTTTTTGTTTTTCCTGATAATATTTTTACATCATGCACCCTAATCACACTCACTTCTCAGTCTTCCCAGATGTGCCCCCACTGTTATGATAGTCTCCCCCCCTCAAAAAAAAAAAAAGAAGAAAAGAAAACAAAAGCACAAGTCCAATTTGTGTTGCCTATATACTCATTGGAGCATGGTCAAACTCCTGTAGCCGACCCCTTAAAGAAAACTGAGTTTAGGGGTGGAGAGCTGGCTGGCTCAGCAGTTAAGAGCACTGGTTGCTCTTCCAGAGGACCCAGGTTCAATTCCCAGCACCCACATGGCAGATCACAACTGTCTCTAACTCCAGTTCCAGGGATCTGACTCCTTCACAGTAATGCACATAAAATGAATTTAAGTAAATTATTTTGAAAAAAAGAAAACTGAGTTCAGGTCTGGCAGTGGTGGCACACGCCTTTAGTCTCAGTCCTCAGGAGGCAGAGGCAGGTGGATCTCTGTGAGTTCAAGGCCAGCCTGGTCTACAGAGTGAGTTCCAGCACATACTCCAAAGCTACAGGCAAACTCTGTCTCAAAGACAAAAACAAAGGGCTGGGGAGATAGCTCAGTGGTTAAGAGCACTGACTGCTCTTCCAGAGGATCTGGGTTCAATTCCCAGCACCCACACGGTGGCTCACAACTGTCTGTAACTCCAGTTCCAGGGGATCTGTCACTTTCACACCAATGAACATAAAATGTACTTAAATAAATTATAAAAACTCAAAGACAAAAACAAAACAAAAAAAAAAAAAAAAAGGAACAGGAACAAAAAACAAAAGAGAAAGAAGAAAACTAGTTCTTTGCCACCCACATCCTGGTCATAAGCCTTCAATTGTGTTGCACTTCACTTTAGCATCTTTATCATACCTTTAAAGAGTTCTCTTCTATGTTGTTTAGGCAGTGGCGGTAGGGTGAGAGTAGAGTTTTTCACAGAAGCCTCTTTCTCAGCTGTGATTCTGCAGTCATCAATATCACTGCAAAAGTAGCTTTCTGGCTTTTTGCAATCAGTGAGAGCACAGATTACGGACTTGCACATGGTTTCTGGTGAACAGCATGAACCATGAACATCCACATGGTCTCCTGGCATCAGCACATGCCAGAGACTTCAGCATGGTCTTCAGTGGCAGTACAGACCACAGATATCAACACAGTCCTCTGCCAGAGCATGGGCCACAGCCATCATCATAGCCCTGGGTGGCAGCAAGGGCCAAAACTTCCACATGGTCTCCAGGGCAACATAGATAAAGGACACTAATATGGTCCCTGGTAGCAGCCTATAGACATCAAAATGACCTCAGATGTCAGCGTAGGCCACCCACATCAACATGGACACCAGCAACATCATGCCCCAAGGATATCAATATGGCTTCATGAGGCTGCACAGACCATGGCACTTGGTGGTAACATTTGGCCCAGATATCAATACAGCCGCTGGCCACAGCAGGACCACAGACACAAACATGGCCCTTGCTAGCAGCATGGTCCATGGATCCCAACATGGCCTTCTACTGCAATACAGGCCACTCATGTCAGCATGGATTCTGGCAGCAACCCAGACCACAGACACTAATAAGGCCTTCTGTAGCACCACAGACTACAGACATTCTCCTGGTCTCCAGTGGGAGCAAGGGCCTTGGAAATCTACACGGCCAGTGGCAGTCCAGACCACAGTCATCCATATGAACCTCCGGCTTCAACATGCCCTGGGGTATCAGGCAGTGGATACCAACACAGCCTCCAGGGGCAGCATGGACCATAGAGGTCTTTCAAGGAGGTCCAACCTAGAAAATGAACCATTCTTCATCTCAGATATCCTGTCATTGCTTAGAACCAGGGTGATGATGCATGCGGCTGGGCAGAGTGTTCTGGCCCTACTCAGCAAGGACATGTTCCCAGTCACCCTCCTCATGTCTCTACTTCTGCCTCTCTCCACCTCTCACTTACCACTCCAGGATGAACTTGGACTGGAGATCCTCCTGCATCAGGCCCCCAATACCAGGATTGCCGGCATTCCACTATGGTGAGGTGTAACTGGGTTTTTAGAAAGGTCTCAAGTGCTGGTTGTACTTCTTCATCCAGGATCTTCATCCAGGAACTCTGGGAAGCCCCGGATGTGCATCTTGGTGTATTTGGTGTTGCCTGTGCTTTGCTAATGTGTCACTTCTTGCTCCTTTCTTCCCTGGTGGCAGCCTTGCCTGTGATGAGCTGGTGGCGAAAGCTTTCATGTCTACTTCCTTGTGGAGGCGGGCCCCTTTAATGGGGGCAGGGAATCTGTTGTGCTAAGGCCAGCACCATTGGGGAGCTCTGGCTCCTGCTCTGGTACTGTGGGTGCCTGCAGTGTTTCCTAAGAACCCCTGGGGTCTGGCTCGCCTCCCCGAATTGTGCTCTTGCAAGTAGGCACCAAATTGTGCCTCTGCACCTAGGCAGCATGATGGGAGCCTTGAGGCACAGGGCGATGTCCCGCCCTGCCCTCAAGCCTGCCGACCTTCTTGCCTTTCTTTTTTCTTTTCCTCTTTATTCTGGGCAGGTATTTGGTAAATGTCTTCATTATGCCTGTTACTGGCTCTGCCACCGGGCCAGAGTGCTAACCTATGTCTAGAATTTTTTTTTTCCGGGTACTGCAAACATGCCTAAGTTTTCAAAGGCCCGTCTTGCGGTTCCCCAAACCACATCCACATACTGGTATCATGAAAATTATGGATTGCAGCGTTATGAAGTCAGGAATCAGAGGATAGGATGTCTGCCGCATGGAAATGCTGCATTTCAGGACCAGTGTTGGGGGAGGGGCTGTAAGCTCAGAACACAGATATGGAAGCTGACTACCTTAGGTATTAGAGGCCACCCCAGAGAATATGCTGAGGTTTCTTGCACTATCCGGTTTATGTAAGAATTTTTTTTTTTTTTTCGCGAAATGCCGTTTAAAAGTTAAAGGGATGCTGTTTTGGCACACATTCCTTTTCATCTTTGTCTCAGAGGAGGCCCTCTCATAGTGGGCCGCCCTACAGCATTGTTATTCCACACTGAAGGCAGGGAAACAAGCTTTTGTATCGGGAGCCTCACGCTGAGCCAGCTGGGAGAGTTTGTGTGACTGCCGCACTCCTGTGCACATCTCAGTTTGTAATTCCTCCCATGTTGCAGCAGAATGCATATGTAACTGAATGACCTAATTTCCTTCTCCACTGCAACTTTTTCCTGTCACGACGCCAGTATCTTCTAGTACAAGGATTTTTTTTTTTTCGAAATGCCGTTTAAAAGCTTACAGCCCCTCCCCCAACACTCGTCCTGAAAAGCAGCATGTCAGGATGCCAGTGTCTTCTAGTGCCTGGCATCCACCTCTAAGCAGGACAGATGGTGGAGGAAAGGGAGTCTTTGTTTTGTTTTGTTTTTGAGACAGGTTTCTTTGTGTAGCTCTGGTTGTCCTGGAACTCATTCTGCGGACCAAGCTGGCCTCAAACTCACAGATCTGACTTCCTGTGCTGGGATTAAAGGCATGTGCCACCACTGCCAGGCAGGAAAGGGAGTTTTTTTTTTTTTTTATTATTTCCAATTCATGTATAAGTGTTGGGACCATAAAGGGAGACTATCCAATGAAGACCAGCATGCTACAAATGGAATTTCAGGTTTCTGTTTCTCTGCCCTACCCCCTCATGCCAGGTGTGTGTGTGTGTGTGTGTGTGTGTGTGTGTGTGTGTGTGTTAGAGAGAGAGAGAGAGAGGATTTGATGTGAGATGTGTGTTGTGAGTGTGGGTGCCAACATGCCATGGCTCACACATGGAGGTCAGAGTAGCAATTTCCTGCAGTTGGTTCTCCTTCCATAGTGCAGTCCACACATGGGACTCAGGCTGTCAGGACCTTTTGGGTTTTGTTTCTTTGTTGCTTCCACCTCCTTGTATTTTTCCTCTGTGGACCAGGTTGGCCTAGAATCACAGTGTAGCTGAGGATGGCTTTGAACTCCTAATCTCCTTTCCACCACCTCCCAAGTGCTGGAGTCACCTGCATGGATCCCCAAACCCAGCTTGAGTGTCTTAGCAGAGAAAGTGGAATGCAGAAAATGGCTCAAGGGAAAATGTAGATTTCCCTCAGTACTCCCCAGGTTCCAAGGCTGGCTTCCAAGGAGGACTGTAGATATTTTGTCAAGGCTTCAGGAGGTTCTGTCATTGCCAGAATTTACAACTAACAACACTAGTGTAGGAACATGTATGGCATGTTTTAAGTGTGGTGATAATAAGACTTCTATGTAGTAAACATGCTGTACTTATAGGTTGTTGTGGTTTCTCATGAGAGAACCCAGTCCACTCAACCCCAGTTTGTCTGTCTTTATTTCCTGACTGCCCCCAAGTCAGGTCAGTCCTTGAGGCCATGCAAGGATGTGGCAGAAGGGCATGGAACAGTTAGGAGATGGGGTCTTTCAAGAGGAAATGAATCACTTGTGTAGAACTTGGAGGTTTTGTAGACTGGTCCTGTTTCCTGTTTCTCTTAACTTCCTGTGTGGGGCTGACATGTGATTTGTTGGCTTCCTGATGGCCGGGTCAAAGTAAGATGCTACTCCAAAAAGGCACAAGCATTTGAAACAGGATTGGGGGAGAGACTATAATGCTACAAAGGGAAGACAGGGAGAAGATGGTCATTTATGAGTGAAGGCAATCCTTTCTTCCTGTGGCACAAAAGGAACCACACTCCAATGCTTGAAGTAGGAGAAAAGAAATGTTATTTGGAAGTATGCATCATGATCTTACAGATCTGTCTCTAGCTTCAATAGTGTTGGGGTTTAAAAAAATCAAGGAGCAGCCAGGCGGTGGTGGGGTACACCTTTAGTCCCAGCACTTGGGAGGCAGAGACAGGTGGATCTCTGTGAGTTTGAGGCCAGCCTGGTCTACAGAGCTAGTTCCAGGACAGACAGGATTGATACTCAGCGAAACCCTGTCTGGGAAGACAAAAAAGCAACCAACAAACAAAAATCAGGGAGCTAGCTGGGCAGTGGGCTCTCTGTGAGTTTGAGGCCAGCCTGATCTACAGAGCAATTACTAGGACAGTCAGGACTGTTGCACAGAGAAACCCTGTCTTGGAAAACAACAACCAAACACGAAACAAAACAAAAAACAAGGAGCTCTTCTTTTTTCTTCCACTAGTTTGTATTCGAAAGTTCTGACCCATCCTGATGGCCATCTGTGTCCTGCACCAGTCAACATCAGTTTTGTGTGTGTGGCCAGCCAGGAACTTCTACACTCATAGTTTTCCCAAAAAACTGGAGGCTGTCACCAACCTCCTGGCAACTACAGGACCCCAACACTTACCTTTCTCCAGACTTCCACTCCCACTTCAACTCCATGGCAATGATGGGCAAGGAGCCTATTCTTTTCTGAGGTAGCTAAGCAGGAGCATTGCGGCAATGCACAGCTTTTGAAAATGTGAAAGCCTTGCAGTGGCAATGCCCTGGGGGTGAGTAGGCATTTGTTCATGTCTTCCCAGGAACAGTGTCTCACAACATACAACACACATATGCAAAGCTGTTTGTACTTAGTAAATGGGTATATAGAAAAGGTATGTTATGTACGTTTTGACATGGAAGTAACCTGAAAGGCTGTTGAAATGACCACTGAACAAAACTGATTGGGTACATCTGTGAGAGTTATAAGAATTATTGATTATATCTGGATGGAAGTGGCAATTTTTAAATATATTTTTATTTTCTTATTTTGTGTGTATGAGTGTTTTGCCTGCATGGTGTGGTACCCGAGGAGGTGGGGAGCCTCCATGTGGATGCTGAGAATCCAAAGTAGGTCCTGGATACTCCTCAAATATATAACTACTTGATCCCTCTCACCTTTAAGTGAGAACTAAGTATAATATGTAGGAAAAGGGATGTGCTTGAAATGTTGATCTTTAGCTCTTTGTTTGACTAAATTTTTCAAAGTTATAACATTAATGCAGTAAAATGTTTATATGGCACATAAATGCTCTCACATGAATAATAAAAGTTGGCAGTGACAAAATGGCTCAATTAAAGGATGATCCAGGCCAGGCATGTGGCTCACACCTTAAATCCCAATATTTGTGAGGCCCGAAGCAGATCTCTGTGAGTTTGAGGCCTGCCTAGTCTACACAGCAATTTCCAGGGCCAACTATAATTTGAGCTACGATATGATTAATCCTGTGTCTTTTGTCAACTGGAAGTTTCACAATTGTTATTTACGTTATAATGCACGTTGTAAACACACACACAATCAGAATGGGAATGAAACCAGGTGGAAGGGCCTTTCCTAGCATTCACAGCTCCCAGCATGGTATAAAAGAAACAAAAGAAAACAAAACTGTGTCCTCTTTTTTTTTTTTTTAGTGGTTTGTTAATAAATTAATAAGTAACCCAGGGCTGGTATTGTGTTTGCTAGACCTAGTGTTTACTCGGTGCTGAAGGTTCAAAGTTTTCTTTCTTCACTTGTGGACTAGTAACTCCTTTAAGCTACAGCTGGTTCTTTGATTTTTTTCCCCTTGTTTAACATCTAAAGTTTACTTTCCTGGCTATGTTTCTAAGTAGGGCCAGAGCCTTCAGGGGTGCTCCCTGAAAGCAGAATAGACCCCACTGCCTCCTTTGGCCTTGTGTTTCTCAGTGAATTCAAATTTTTCTCTTTTGTCTCTGCTCCCTTTAGATGTTTATCTACCACATTCCTGGCATTCCAGTGCTAGCCTCTCTCTTTGATGTCAGTCAGCCACCCCCTCCATAAAGTGCTTGTACCCTTGTTTGAGGCAGACCCACCAGAGCAAGGAGGACAGCATTATTTTTAAGTTCTTGCACTCTGCAGAGCCCAGCAGCTGAGCTCGACAAGTATTTTCAACTTCTGTAGCTGGCCAACCTCTTCAGCAGTCTCGAGGGATATTCCTTCTATATACTTAGTTGGTGGTGAGGAGAAACTCTTTGAAAGAGGATTATCAAAATGCCATACCTGTGAGTCTAGAGAAAGGTAAACACCATGTAGAGGCAGGCATGGCAGCTCATGTTTGTAATTCTAGTACTCAGGAGACAAAGACAGAAGGATTCAAGGCCATCTTTGGGTGCATAGTGCTTTTCTGGTCAGTGTGGGCTCCACAGAAAGATCCTGATTTATTTATTTTTTTTAATGTGTGTATATTTGGAAGGAAAGAGAACATTTAAAGCTGTTGACAATACCTTATAGTCTGTAGAAGGTGTGTTTTGTCCCTTTAGATGAGTAGCAAGCTGCAACTGGATAGGAGCGCAAGACGCACGGAACAGAGCAAACCTACTCTTTACGATTCAAGGCCACACAAAGATTAAATACGTAGAAAGCCACGTTTAACTATAACAGGGACCCCAATATGGGTAACCGATGTCTGTCCAGGTACAATTGAGCAATTACTAACATTAAGCTGTATCTCAAGTATGTTGCACATTTAGAAAACTTGTTATCTTTTTTCAAAATCTTCAAGTTTCATAAATTCTTTACCTTATAATTTAGTATGCAAAATCTTAGGTTTCCAGTTGCATTCAATTATGTAATTTTGTTTTCAAGAAAGGGTTTCTCGGTAGCTTTGGATTAAGTAAGCTACATGTTGAGGCAGGAGTTAGCTCATGGTAGGCAATAAGGAAATGAACCAAATGAACTGGAGAGCTTAGTATAATTAACAGCAAGACACCTGTAAAGTCACAAGGTAGTAATGCTGGGCAAGTGACAAATAAGCCAGACTCAAAAAGGGCCATGGTGGGGGGGGGGGGTCTTCAACTTCCATAACTGAGTGAGCAGGACACAAATATCAAACAATCATGTCTCTCATTGAATCAGGGACATAGGCACATAGATCCTTTATTGGCTCAGTCAATGACAGCCCAGAGAATTAACCAGTCTCAACAGAGAGTACCTCAGTTAGAATTTCAATGGTTCTTTCCTCCTTTTGAAATCACTCACAATTCTAGAGAGTGCCACTCTTCCTTAATTCCTCACTTTTCTATAACTTTTTTTTTTTTTTTGCTTTAAAACTGTTGATTTTGTTATGTGAATTTCAACTCACTTAAAAATCTATCAAATCACAGAGCTCAGGTGGCTGAAGGAAAAGGATCTTGAGTTCAAGGCCAGCTTGACCTACACATCAAGATCCTGTCTCAAACAAAACAAAACTCAATCATCTGTGGGTTTTGCTTTTTGTTTTAGGAAGAGGACACTTTTAGGAAGAGGACACTCGGGAGCAAAACAAGATTCATATGAGAAAAGGCCACCCTTAAGCTCTGAGGGCAAGGTAAGTATTTTGCTAGCAATTTCTGTTCTTCATCAAAGCATGAGGCTAAGCTTTAAGTTGTACAGCTTGTCCCTGTGCTGTCTGTGCATGCTAATGCCTTCAGCAGGGGATCAGCCCTGACTGGCAGGGGGCTGGGCAGCTCCTGGAGAAGCAGGAATGCCAAGCCATCCAGGAGCCCGTCTCTTCTCCATACCCCTCCTGCTCCTGCCCCTCTGCCATGGCGCCACCACCCCTCCTCCTCCCTCTCTTCTTCCCTCTCTTCTGTAACTCTTAATAAATATCACTTGCATCAGCCTTGGTGGCGCACACCTTTAATCCGGGCACTCAAGGAGGCAGAGGCAGGCATTCTCTGAGAATTCGAGGCCAGCCTGGCCTACAAAGCAAGTTCCAGGACAACCAGGGCTACACGGAGAGTCTGGCTCCACAAAAACCAAAACCAAAGCCAGAACAAACAAATAGATAAATCTTACCTGTCACTTTGCATACCCCCACAAAAGTGCACCTTATTCATTGCACTGGTACAACAGTGAGCTCAGAGCTACTGTGTCTCAGGACAGTCTGAGGAATGTGAGTGGCTGACATCTTAGGTATTTGTGGCATGTATAAGTGAGCTGTAAAATGATCTCATTGGTCTGAAAACCCTGCATCAATATGATGGATACATGTGCAAGTTTGTCATGTGTTAGCATTAAAATGATAAATATTATAATTTGATTTTAGTTTCCCTTTGTCTTTTCTAGTTGTTGGTTTATAGAATGGTAAGTAATCTGGAGGAGCAAAATGCTCCCTCTTTGTATGTGGTGTTTGCTCAGTAATTAAAGTTCAGAATTCCTCTTTTCTTCCCTTGGACATGAAGCCACCACAAGCATCAGGTTTAAAAAGATTTTTCCCTTTATGCTTGTAGCTACTAGAGGTTGTTTGTGGAATTCACATAAATATCCATCAGATGCTAGATGCATGCACTTTTTTTTTTTTTTTTTTTTTTTTTTTTAAAGAAGAAACTAGCTACTTCTGGAGCAAACCCTGTGGTGAACCTCAAAAGAGGTAGAACAAACTCTGACAGTCTTCCTTCCTGGGTCTTCTTACTGGGGATCAAGATTCAGAGACTACAACTGTTGCTGAACCATGGACTCTGACATGCCTGCATCCTCTCCCCTTAGCAGCAGCTGGACAGCTGGACAATATCCTGGCTCCGTGTAGAAGCACAGGCCTACCAGAACAGCATGGCCACAGTGGTTGCATGGCTCTCAGGTACCAACATAGCTCTGGGTGGTGGCGCAGACACCAGGAATCCTAATGGCCCTAGATGGCAAAGGTGCCACCTGTCATCAACACAGACCCGGGCTGCAGTAGGGCCACAGACCCAGACACAGTCCCTGATTGCAGCCCTAGCCCAGAAGTAAACATGATACTGGGTAGTACTATGTGTAAATCAAATTTGTATGGCCTCTGGTACAGCATGGACCTTGGATACCAACATGGTCCCAAGTGGCCGACCAGACTCCAGGCATCCACATGGCCCTCCGTGGCAACAGGAGCCACAGATGTTAACTCAGGTCCTGGCTGTTGTGGGGCCACATTCCCAGACATGGCCCTCAACAGTAGCCCAGGTCCCAGATGACACCATGGCCCTGGGTGGCAGCACAGGCCTCTTATACCAGCTAGCTGCGGGGGTGGCATGGCCCATGGACATCAACAAGGCCACAGGTTTCGGCCCAGACACCAGACTTCAATGTGACCTGAACATATATTTTTTAATTATTTTATTATGTAACTAGAAGTATAAATAAGTATTAGATTATATGGTAATTCTTTTGTTGTTGTTGTTGTTGTTTGTTTTCCGAGACAAGGTGTTGCTGTATAGCCATAGCTTTCCTGGAACTCACTCTGCAGACTAGACTGGCTTCGAACTCACAGAGATCTGCTTGCCTCTGCCTTTCAAGTGCTGGGATTAAAGACATGTAACCAGTGCCTGGCTTAAATATACTTTTATATTAGCAAAGTTTAAACTTTTTTTCAATTTTATTTTGATTTACCTAGTTAGACAACATACACAAAAGACTATATAATAGGAGACATAAAATGGCATCCTGTTCAATCTTGTTTTTGCAAATAAATTATATTTATATTTAGCACCTCTATAAACACAGTTTTAAGCATATTAATGGTATTTAATTAAACCTGGCTTTATAAGATGCAGACATTGAACCAAGGGCTTCCTGCATAACAAACAAATATTCTATCAGTTAAGCTATACTCCTAGACCATATTGATTTTTGAGATAGGTTCTCACAGTAAATAGCTCAGGCTGACCAGAATCTCCCAGCATAGCCAAGCTGGCCTTGAACTCATGGTGATTTTCCTGCCTCGACTTTTTTTTTTTTTTTTTTTTTTTTTTCCCCCTTTTTTTTTTGAGACAAGCTTTGGTTGTCCTGGATCTCATTCTGTAGACTAGGCTGGCCTCAAACTCACAGAGATCTACCTGCCTCTGCCTCCCGAGTGCTGGGACTAAAGACATGCACCACCACTGCCTGATGTGCCTCAACTTCTGAGTGCTGGGATTACAGGTGTGAGCCACCATGCCCAGATTACACCTGTCTTCTTTATCCAAACATGTGGTCAGGTTTCATATCTCCCTAGAATCTGCAAATTGTATAAGAATGTGAGGCACAGGACCTCCTTTCCCTTAGAAATAAAAACCTAGTAGAGGACCCCCCTCACTGGGTATGCTTGCCTGATTGATTTGGCAGAGCTATGTACCCTTCTGCAGAAGTAAAACTTTTTTGTCTGACCAAAATAATTTGTATAGTGTGCTCAGTCATTTTCTTGAGACATCAGACCCATTTCTTTATAATGTACAGCTGTCTCTGAGACCAAGCATCTTAGGGACAGATTCCCATCACGGGAGGTGCACATCACAGTTTTATTGGAAGGGTCCTGGATTTGGTCCCTCTCTGGCTCCAAAATCAATGGAAACCCCAAATCAAAAGTAGAGCAGCAAAAAACAGGCCCAGAGCACAAGGTGAGCTCAAGCAGCCAGTTCAACGTGGCCAGTAGCAGCCATAGTACTTTCTTGACCGAGAAGCCTGCATTGTTGGGTTGGGGGTAGGTGTTATTGAGTAACTCCAGGGAGAACTAAGATTTGAAGATTTTCCCTCTAACACTCCTCCATGGTCCATTAAGGTAAATGGTGAGTTTCTCGGAAGACAACTCCTGAAGCAAAAAAAAAAAAAAAAAAAAAAAAAAAAAAAAAATAGAAAATAATAATTGAAATCTTAGAACTACTTTGGTGTTCAGGATTTTGTGATTTTTATTTTTTGGGATTATTATTCAGAAATGTGTTAATCAAAGTGCCTGTGAACTCTCAATCCAAGCTTCTCAGGATGGACCTGGATGGAGATGGAGAAAGCAATTTGGACAGAGTACAAGAAACCAACATATGGACCCTACAAGGGTGCTGGCCTGGTGCACACCCTCATATGACATAAGGAGGTCTACATGCATTGTGTCCTGGAGCTACCTAGTCAGGAATTTGCCATGACCCACCAGGAGCCAAGAAAGGCCTCTGGGAAACTTCCTGACAGCTTTTATGATAATAAAAAGGGGGAAGAAGGTTGAGCCTCTGATCAAGACATCACGAACACAAGATAGGGATGGAAAACTGGGTTTCCAGCAAGGGGAAAGATAAGACACCTGAGACCAATAAGAACAAAATTTCCAGACAGCCTCTGGCACCCATGGCCCAGTAATAGGAAGATAATCCTTAAACAAAGGGGAACTAATGAGTTCGATGGAGGGATCAGTGATATGGGATGGCAGATCAATTGGATCAGTTTGGAGCCCCAATTCTATACCAGGCCAAGCTGATGTCTCTCTAGTAAAGAAAACTAGGATAATATTAGAAATAATAACAATAGGCTTGATAATGGAACTGGAATGATTTCTTGGGAAAAAGACAAAGGATGTTAAACTATAATTGTAATTAACAGCTAACCAGACTTAATTCCCAGCACCCACATGACAACTCCTAACTGTCTTTAATTCCAGTGGCAGCTACTGCTAGTTTAATGAAAAAAGCCAACGAGTTAACAATGGGTCAGAATCTTATTCTCACAGTACTCCCTGAAGCTGAGGACCTCCTCTGAGGAGCATGAGAACTATGGCTGCCTAATGCCTATGTGATCTAGTACCAGGTCCTCCCTACTCCTTGAATTCGGTTTGAGAGATCTTCTGTTGCTATCAATCCTAGTACCCTCTTGCCAGATAATGACCAGCAGGTGTTCATCCATAACTGCCCCAAGATGACAACCCCCTGAAAGATCTCCATACAGCGCTCAACACAGATTGGAGCAGCTTCATTTAAGATAAAACTAGTCACTACAGTCCTCCATAAAAGCTGTCAATAGACTGCCCAAGTCCCCCACCAGTTTCCCTTTGTTCAAGCCCAATGATACTGTCTGGGTCAAGTTGGTAGTTAAAGGGGCCCTGAAACCAGTTTTAAAAGACCCTACATAATGATTCCTCCAGTCCAGTAGCCATGAAGGTAGCTGGCATTACACCATGGATCCACTATGCCCAGGTTGAGAAAGCCAAAGCCATAGATGATGACTCCAAATGGACCGCCTCTAGACTATGAACCCATTAAGATTATTATTGGCTCTGAGCCCTGCCAGCGTAGGCAGAGACAGGTGGATCTCTGTGAGTTCGGGGCCAGGCTGCTGTACAGAATGAGTTCCAGGACAGCCAGAGCTACATAGAGAAACCCTGTCTCAAAAAAACAAAAACAACAAAAAAGAAAGTTCAGGAATAAATGACTCTTTTTCTAATGTCAGGAAACAACAGATTGGAAAGTGAAAAGGGACATTAATGTCAGTCCTGTTATTCTCCGGGGGAATACATTTGAATATCCTGAGATCCTATAGTCCAAAGACTATGTAAAACTGATGCAATGGACAAAATGGTGCCATCATATCAAAATAGGGTTACTGTTGAAAACCTCAAACAGGCAAGTCAGACAATGTTAATTCAATGTGAGGACAAGAATAAAAATGCACAAAGCTAGTCCAAGACAGCCAGGGATACACAAAGAAACCCTGTCTCCACAAAAACAAAAGTATTGTAAAAGAGAAATTGTTGGAAACAAAATGTACTGTCTTTTATATGAAAGGGTTAAATAAGAGAAAATTCCATTAAAAAATTGTCAAGAAGTCACTTGGCAGAAATTCAAAATCCTTCAGGGTCAACACTTCTTGAAATAAAATATTTGCTCAAAAGCCTGATAAAGTGGCACATGCCTTTAATCCCAGCACTTGGAAGGGAGAGGCAGGAGGATCTCTGTGAGTTCTAGACCAGCCTGGTCTATGTGGTGAGTTCAAAGACAGTGAGGGCCACACAGAGAAACCCTGTCTGGGAAAACAAACAAGCGAACAAAACATGCTGGAGTCATTTCTCCCTGGAAACAGTGCTTTTCTGTATGAGCTCATCACAGAACCCCTTTTACCCTAGTAATAAAGAGCAGAATGGAGCCCAATTGGGAGCTCTTTGCTGTTGGTACTTGGCAGAACCATGGACTCTTCAGCAGAAATAAAATGTTTTGGTTTGCTGAAGTACTTTGGATTGTGTGGCCATTTTCTTGAGACTCCACACCCATTTCCTTACATGCTAATATCCAACTATCTCCTATTCCTTTTAAGATAAGAGCATCAACAGATTAAATAATCCTGTTCAAGTCTATTTTAGCCAGGACTAGTATTGCAATGATGAAGCACCCTGATCAAAACAACTAGGTGAGGAAAGGATTTATTTGGCTTACCCTTCTACATCACTGTTCATTATTGAGGATAGCCAAAGCAATAACTCAAACCGGGTGGGAACTTGAAGGCAGGAGCTGATACAGAAGCCATGAAGGAATGCTGCTCACTGCTTGCTCCATTTGGATTGTTCATCCTGATTTTTGTGTTTGTTTGTCTGTTTGTTGATGCTCTCATCTTAAAAGGAATAGGAGGTAGTTTATTCCGGAGCTATTTTGTGTATCCATGATCCAAGAAAATGGATTTTGGTTACCCCAAATCCCATGTTCTGATGTGGAACCAGTTTTGTAAGTTTTACAGAACAAACTTCATATATCAGGGCAAGTTTAAAATACATTGATGAGGCTTTTTCCGTGCTGCCCTGGGACTGGTCCATACGGCGTTGTTCTCGATCCCTGTCATAACTTAAAGGGAAATTTACACAATGTCTGGAGCCCTTGATGTCCTGCAGATGAAGGAGGAAGATGTCCTCAAGTTCCTTGCTGCAGGGACCCACTTAGGTGGCACCAACCTTGACTTTCAGACGGAGCAGTACATCTACAAACGGAAGAGTAATGGCATCTACATTATCAATCTGAAGAGAACCTGGGAGAATCTTCCATCGTGCCATTGAGAACCCTGCCAATGTCAGTGTCATCTCCTCCAGGAACACTGGGCAGCAAGCTGTGCTGAAGTTTGCTGCTGCCACTTCAGTCCTGGGACCTTCACCAAGCAGATCCAAACAGCCTTCCGGGAGCCACAGCTTCTGGTTGTCACTGACCCTAGGGCTGACAATCAGCCCCTCACAGAGGCGTCTTATGTCAACCTGCCCACCATTGCCCTGTGTAACACAGACTCTCCTCTGCGCGATGTGGACATTGCCATCCCGTGCAACAAGGGAGCTCACTCAAGACCCAGAGGAGATTGAGAAGGAGGAGCAGGCCGCTGCCGAGAAGGCTGTGATCAAGGAGGAATTCCAGGGCGAATGGACTGCACCAGCCCCGAAGTTCACTGCGGCTCAGCCAGAGGTGACTGACTGGTCTGAGGGTGTGCAGATGCCCTCTGTGCTCATCCAGTAGTTTCCTACAGAAGACTGGAATGCCCAGCCAGCCACTGAGGACTGGTCAGCAGCTCCCACAGCGCAGGCCACTGAGTGGGTTGGAGCCACCACTGAGTGGTCCTGAGCTGCTCTGCAGACACCCGAGCAAAGGGAAAAAAGGTGGAAGAAAAAAATTCTCATCATACAAAAAAAAAAAAAAAAAAAAAAACCACTGATGAGTATACCAAAGAGGCAGGGAGAATGAGATGGGGAGCTGTTCATAGGCCCAAGCTACTAGCTGGTGGCATTCTCAGCTCTTGGATTGACGGGAGCTAGTGTCTTGCTTAGCCATCTCCTCTCTGGGTACAGCCTCCATCAGAAGGCTTACAATTAGTAATGGCCTCTGTGGCACTCAAATTTAAGTGCAAACATCACAGGTCACAGGTATTTTATATAGGTGACATTAGAAAATGAACTCCAGACAAGGAAAAAGTTCCAGTGGGGAAGAAATTAGGTCATTCAGTTACACATGCATTCAGCTGCACCAGGCCAGGAATTACAAACTGAGATGTGCACAGGAGTGTGACAGTCACACAAACTCTCACAGCTGGCTCAGCAGGAGGCTCTGGATACAAAAGTTGCTTGTCTCCCTGGCTTCAGTGTCTACCCCTCAGCATTGGAATAGCAATGCTATGCTGTAGGGCGGCCCACTATGAGAGGGAAAAGGCTGCTTCACAGCTACTCCTGAGACAAAGATGAAAAGGAATGTATGCCAAAACAACAACAACAACAAAAGAATATGAGTCCTCAGGCTGGAGAGATGGCTCAGTAGTTAAGAACAATGACTGCTCTTCCAGAGGACCTGGGTTCAACTCTTGACACCCACATAGCAGCTCCCAACTGGCACCCTTACACCAATGCAATTAAAAAAAGAAAAAAGAATTTTAGTCCTCTAATAGCCAGACCAAGAGTAGACCAACACCTCCAAAATGTGTCTTGCTGCCAAAGCTCAGGAGTACAGCATTTTAAAGACAAAACCCTTAAAAACTATAATTACATTGGCATTCAAGGGGGTAGGGGGTCGGAGTAACCATGTAACATCTGTCTCTCTCTCTCTCTCTCTCTCTTTTTTTTTTTTTTTTTTTTTTTTGTCTGTTTGGTTTTTGAGACAGCCCTATGAAGTCAGGAACCAGAACATAGGATGTCTGCCACGTGGAAATGCTGCATTTCAGGACCAGTGTTGGGGGAGGGGCTGTAAGCCCAGAACACAGATACCTAAGGAATTAGAGGCCAGCCTGAGCTGTATCAATCACGGTTGTGGACAACAAGAAGCCACCCCAGAGAAAATGCTGAGGTTTCTTGCACTATCCGGTTTATGTAAGGATTTTTTTTTTTTTTTCGCGAAATGCCGTTTAAAAGTTAAAAGGATGCTGTTTTGGCACACATTCCTTTTCATCTTTGTCTCAGAGGAGGAGCTGTGACTCAGGCTTTTTCCTCACAGTGGGCCGCCCTACAGCATTGTTATTCCAATGCTGAGGGGTAGACACTGAAGGCAGGGAAACAAGCTTTTGTATCGGGAGCCTCACGCTGAGCCAGCTGTGAGAATTTGTGTGACTGCCGGACTCCTGTGCCCATCTCAGTTTGTAATTCCTCGCAGGTTGCAGCAGAATGCATATGTAACTGAATGACCTAATTTCCTTCTCCACTGCAACTTTTTCCTGTCAGGATGCCAGTATCTTCTAGTACAAGGATTTTTTATTTTTCGAAATGCCGTTTAAAAGCTTACAGCCCCTCCCCCAACACTCGTCCTGAAAAGCAGCATGTCCACGCTGCAGCAATCCATAAATTTGATGATACCAATATCATCAAATAGTGGAACAGCAAGACGGGCCTTTCAAAATTAGGCATGTTTGCAGTACCGGGAAAAAAAATTCTAGACACGGGTTGGCACTCTGACCCGGTGGCAGAGCCAATAGCAGGCATAATGAGGCCTTTTTACCAAATGCCTGCCCAGAAGATAGGAAAGGAAAAAAGGAAGGCAGGAAAATCGGGCAGTCGTGGGGGCGGGGCGGAACATCGCCCTGTGCCTCAAGGCTCCTTTCACGCTGTCGACGTGCAGAAGCATAATTCGGGCGCCTACGTGCAAGAGCACAATTCGGGCAGGCGAGCCAGACCCCAGGGGTTCCTAGGAAACACTGCTGGCACCCACAGTGCCGAGCAGCCAGCTCCCCAATGGTGCTGGCTTTAGCACAACAGATTCCCTGCCCCCCTTAAAGACATGAAAGTTTTCACCACCAGCTCATCACAGGCAAGGCTCCCACCAGGGAAGAAAGGAGCAAGAAGTGACACATTAGCAAAGCACAGGCCAACACCAAATACACCAAGATGCACATCCGGGGCTTCCCAGAGTTCCTGGATGAAGAAGTACAACCAGCACTTGAGACCTTCCTAAAAACAAGGGTTCCCTGCAACCAGAGCGGGAACGCGCGCGCGGACACACAAACACACACATGAACAACACACTACACAGACGAAGGAAAGGAGAAAGCATTTTTCCCCCCTATCCCCAATACAGGGTTTCTCTTTAGCCTTGGAACTCACATAGATCCACTGGCTTCTGTCACCCCAGTTTAAATGCATTTGCCCGCGTGCCCTTTGTGCCTGGCTGATAGAAGGTATTTTGTAGAGTGATTTGAGGGGGAAGTTGGTGAAGCTCTGGTTTAAGAGGAAGAAAAAACCTCCCATCAGCTTCTAACCAATGCTACCTATACTTCTTCCCCAAGTCCTTCAAGAATGCCTTGCTGTAGGAGCTAATGACTGTTGGAGCCTTTAGTCAATTTCTGTAGGTCTCTAGGTACCTCAGAAAAGCTGAAAAGAGTTGAATGGTAGCAGTACAAGAAGTGGAAACAATAGTGAGGGAGGCAATGATCCATAGACTTATAAAAGAAAAACATGCTTGCAGGGTATTTTATAAACAGTGCCTGGGGACTGGAGAGATGCTTTCGTAATTAAGAGCACTGACTCCTCTTCCGGAGGATGTGGGTTCAATTCCCAGCACCTACAACATTGGAGCTTACAAATGCCTGTAATTCTTGTTCCAGGAAATCCAACACCCCCACAGACACGTGTGCAGGCAAAACACCATTGCACATAAAAGAAAAATGATAAATGTAAAAAATAGAAAAAATATTTTATCTTTTTTTGGAGCTGAGGACCAAACCCATGGCTCCACCACCGAGCTAAATTCCCACCCCCATATCTTAAAACAGTGCACAGCCAAGAGATTTTTCTCAAACGAAAGTGTTTCTTACAACCATGCCATGCAAAGTCTGTGCATTTCCATGCAACCAACACTGGAAGCAATGTTTAGGGATAGGCACAGGTCAACTTTGGTATGTGTGAATTCAGACAGTTTCCACAGTCAAACCAGTGTTTATGGCATGTGTCAGGTAACCTGTTACTCAAAATGAGACCCTGGCCTAATCAATTGGCAGTACCAAAGAGCAATGTGCCAGCAGCAACAATAAATCCTTCTGAGATATTCAGGAGGTTCCACAGAACTCAAGTATTCTTCCATACAGTACAGTTAAAGAGATGTACTGGGTAGCAGTGCCCATCTGTAGTCCCAGCACTTGGGATGCACAATAAAGATGATTGGTGAAAGTTCCAAGCCAGCCTGGCTTACATATCCAGTCTAAAAATAATGAAAGAGAAAACAGCTGCAACAACAAAATGGAAAAGAAAATAAAAAAGGAAGATGGATTTGAAAGTCATTTGGAGGAAGCAGCTATGCTGTGTAAACAATGCAGGCTCCCACTTTGCAGATGACAGCAGTGATGCAGTTATATAGGGAAAAAAAAAAAAAAAAAGACACATCTATCATCCTTGAATGAGAGCTTGTTATAGCACAGTGGTACCAGGCCAGCAAATCCTAGGAGAGCGGTCATGCCAGAGGAATACCACACAGTTGGACTAGATCGTCAAGGCCAAAACTGCTGATGACAAGTTGACACTACAAACAGGGACAAAATGTAACAGAAGGCTGATGGGGACTGAGAACCTTAGTGCACAGTAATGAAATCTAGAAAACAAGGTACTCATTGAGTTTGCCACAGGCCTGGCTCAGTAGTTGAAGCCTGGTTTCTTCTCAGGTCCAGCTGTTAAGAGAAGCATCTCTCTGTGGCTGGAGAGATGCTCACAGGTTAAGAGCAGTGTGGCTGCTCTTCTGGAGCACCTACATAGCAGCTCCCAACTGTCTGTAACTTCAATTCCAGGGGATTTGACACCATCACACAGACATGCATGCAAGCAAAACACCGATCAACACACACATGAGCCATGAAAAAAAAAAACACAGGTGGTAGTGGTGACTGATGCATTTAATCTCAGCCCTTGAGGGGCAGAGGCAGGTAGATCTCTGAGTTCAAGGCCAGCCTGGTCTACTACAGAGAGTTCCAGGATAGAGGGGGGAACACAGCATATATGGTGGCATAGCAGGGAAACCTCTGACAAGAATCTGTCTCCATGGCTGACAACATATCCTTTAGTATGTGACCTAATCTATGAGTACTGGAGGAAGCTACAGCACCCTGCTCATCCGCCTTTATAACTGCACTGTAAGAAATGAGAATTTAAAAAAGACACTAGAGCTAGGCAGCGGAGGCACATAACTTTCCAGCACTCAGGAGACAGGAGTATCTCTGTGAGTGACCTCAGCCTGGTGTACAGAGCAAGTGCCAGGACAGTACAAATATATAGAGAAATTCCATTAACCCCCCCCACACACACATATGGTTTTTCTATGTAGACCTGGCTATCCTGAAACTCACATCTGTTTGTAACTTCAGTTACAGCAAATCATACATCTGCCAAAGACATATAAATACAGGCAAAATAACAATACACATGAAAGCAAAATAATGGCCACACTGACAAAGCTTATAGCCAACTGAATGTTTTTATTGCAGCTGACGGGGACCACACTCATGTATACAGAAGCCAAGTATCCAGAGCACAGGGATTGCTTTTCTCTATGTAACAGTCCTGGCTGTCCTGAACTCACTTTATAGATCAGGATGATCTCCAACTCACTGAGATCTGAGTGCCTCTGTCTCCCAGGTGCTGAGATTAAACAGGTGTGCCATTATCACCTAGCTGAGTTTTTGCAGGCAAAGTCCAGATCCTAGGATCTTTCTAAGCAGCTGAAGAGGATAGGGGGATCCCAGAAGAAAGCAATTCAATACAACCCATTTTAACAGAAGCTAAGCTAGGTGGGGCATCTTGAGATCGAGTTCCTAGAATAGACTTTGGTAATGTTCCATGGTATTCTCCATCAATGAGATCCAATTTAAGACTGAATTTGCTTTATCAAGGATCTAAGATGGCTGGGTAGTGGTAACACACAACTTAAGTCTGAGCACCAAGGAGGCAGATCTCTGTGAGTTCCAGGAAAGTCTGGTCTACAAGGGCAGCAGGGATGAACAGTGAAACCATGTTTTGAAACCAAACAAGTAAAGATCGAAGAACTTTTGCACTGTCTCACCCTGTCACAAAGGTCAGCAAGCACAGAACAGCAAATGAATTACTGCACTGAATATTTTAACTGAACTCAACAATTCAATGGAAAGTTTCAACAGCACACTATATTACTTGAAGTTCAGTTGAAATTATGTGCTCAAAGAAGCAAAAATAGGGATCTAGTTCTCTGGGGGAGGGAGAAAGTTCCGAGTGAAGTCCCAAGTGAATGTTCACTGTTGCCACCAGCACAGCAGGTCAATGACACTAGCCTCAGGAACATGGGGAAAAGGACAGAGCCTTCACCCCCAGGGTCAGAGTGAAATAGCAAAACCATCCTTTCTGGTGCATGTATGGTGGACAATATGTGCAGAAAATGCTGACAATAGCTTTCTCCCACTGAAATGTATAGCAGAAAACTCTTCCTATAGAGGTCATCCAGCTATACACCACAAACCCCAACTTCTGTTCAACTCTACATAACTGAAGTGCCTGAGGTAACAGTCTTTTCCTTATGCTACCCTGCCTCCATTTTGTGTCTGCTCAGTCACTTCTTGACTTTGACCACTCCTGCAGTGGCTTAAGGGAGAACATTTCCATGTTTGATCGCCACTGGTGGAACTGTTCGTTAGCGATGAGAAATGTGGCCTCAATGGAGGTGCGTCACTGAGGGGGGGCTTTATATTTCCAAAGCTAAGTCCAGGAGCAGCCCCCCTTCTCTCTGCCTGCTGCTTGCAGATCAGGGTATACCCTTTTAGCTAGTGCTCCAGAACCATGTCTGTCATGCTTTCCACCGTGATCATAACTAACCATGTAAACAAGGTCTTGTTTATGGTGTCTCTTCATAGCAATAGAATAGTAACTAACATACTCCCTCAACAGTCATATCTGCATAGGCAAATATTCAGAAACATCCACGACCGACCCTGACCGTGTCCCAGATGTATTACCAAACAAATGATATGTTTTGCCAAAGGAAATGATACAAGGTGCCCTTGACCTACATCGGACAATGACATCATTGTGGGTCTTGTGGATTTTGCCTTTATAAAAATTATAATGAAAACTTCAGTGCCAACAGTTCTGTGTGGCAACAACATGCTCTAGATTACCAGCTAGTGAAGAACTCTAATTAATTAACTTTCTCGCTTGGACTATAACATAAATTTCTTCATTCCTTTGTGGCCCTAACCACATTTAAGTCCCTGTAGGCCATACAAAGACTTGGCATAGTTAACTGTAGAGACCTTGTCTATCATGAATGAAGCCAAATGCAAAACCACCTATACTGACATTTTCATAGCCCAACAGCACAAGATGAACTCAAAGAAGACAACACAAAAGGTCAAAGGTCAAGGACAAAGTCAATTTGAAGTCCTGAAGGAAGTAAGACATAATCAAAACACAGAAAGTAGGACCTAAAACTACAGATAGCAACTCTAATACATTAAAAGGGAAGCATACTGGCAGCTCATCCACAAAATGTGAGAAAGCATCTAGTTGGGTCTGGTGGCATAAGGATGGAATTCCAGCTACTAGAGAAGCTGGAGCAAGATAATCACAAGGCCGGTCGGGTAACTCTGTAAGTCCCTGTCTGAACACTAGCAAGTATATAAGAGAGCTGGGGATATAGTTCAGGTGTAGACTGCTTGTCATGTGTGTGTCTATATAAAATCCTTAATACCTCAAAGAAGGAGGAAGTGGAAGAGAGGCTGGAGAAGTGGTAGCTATGGCAGCAGTAACAACAGCAACACCATCCAGAAACCAGGAAAAGGAAACATTCCAGGAGTTATTCTGAAATGTTATGTTTTATGAAAAGGTCAATTAGAATACAATAAAGAGAATTGAAAGCACATACACAGAGCCAGATATGTTGTCACACATCTTGAATACGAGCACGTGGGAGACAGAGGCAGGTGGATGTGAGTTGGGGGACAGCCACATCTACAGAGCAAGTTCAGGCCTTGGTAATAACGTGATGAGAGTAAAGAAAGAGGAGAGGGAAGGAGATGACATAAAGAGTCTGAAAGCAAGAAAAAGATAAAGTGAGAGAGAGTGAGTGAGGGGGGAGGGAGGGAAGAAGGAAGGGGGTAAGAAGGAAAGAGGGAAAAGTGCAGTTGGGGGAACAAAGGGAGAGGGAAGGGCATGAAACTGGAAAGCAGGTTGCTATGAGAGGGAATATACAATGCAGTATAGAATAAATGCATGGGTAAAACCTTAAGAAACGTTAATAAAACTTTCAGATAAAAGATGAGGGAGTTAATCATATCTATCCGGGTATTTCTCTAGGTTAGAAAATTTTTCTTAAATTTAGGATTACACATAAAAGATGACAATATAAAAAACTATTATAATTATAAAATTTAAAATCATATAGAATACAAAAGATAAATTACATAAAATATATAGTATTTAGATATGAGTGATATTAAGCTCACATTAGCTTTTAATGTGGAGATATAATATCCTTAATATGAGACTAAGGGTAAAACTCTGGAAGGGGGAAAGTCCATAATCAAAGAATACCACTACAAAAGAATTAACAAAGGTGGCATGGTGGTTCACATCTGTAATCTCAGCACTTGGGACCCTAAGACAGGAGGACTACTGAAAGTTCAAAGTCAGCTGAGCTACATAGTTAGTTTCAAGCCAGCCTGGCCTACAGACTGAGGATCTGTTCCCAAAAACCAACTACCTACCTATCTACCTACACATTCAAACACACACACACACACACACACAAACTAATAAAACAGTAAGAAAGTAAAAGAGAAACAAATGAACAAAAAAATGAAATGGACATGAACATTTTACTAAAACAACTACATTAAATATAATCATTTAGGGCACACTTATGCTGAAGATAAAGGGATGGAAGATACTTGCTATAAGGGTAATAAAAATATAGGTGCTTATGGTATTGTTGGATAGATGTGAGGTAGTCGGCATCATCACAAGAGATAACTAAGCCCATCAGGAAGATATCAGAAACAGAGATGTGCTCCCAAGATGTAAGCAAACAAAGCAAATATTCAGCAATGCAATAAAAATGTTACACGTCACTTTCAACAGCAGATAGAGCATAGGTAGAAAATTCTCAAGGAAATACTGACAATGCTAGTGAAAATGCTCTGAAAACACAGACCATTCTGCCATTAAAATCTTTTTCAGGCACATACATAAAATACCAGAACTGATTACTTGCAAGGCCAGTCTCAACAAATTTAGGAAGACTGAAATAATGTAAAATAATGTCTCTGACCTCAAAATGATGCAATGAGAAATCATAACAGGAAGAACTTTGGAAAAATTACAAATACATGGAAATGACACAACATACTCCTGAATATCAGTGGGTAAGAAGAAATCTAAATGGAAGTTAAAACTGTCCAGGAAAAAAATGAAAATGTAAACACAACATATCACAGCATTTGAAATGGAGGAAAAGCAATTTTAAAAGGGAAACTTACAGTAATAAACACCAAGATCAAAAAGAGAGGAGAAATAAACCATTCATCTCATGGAATTAGAGAAAGGAACAATCAAAGGCTAAATTTAGCTGAAGGAGGGAAATAATAAAAGTGAGAGCATAAATAAGTGAAACAGACCATTTTCCTGATGATCAGTAAGAATGTTTTCTCACCTATGAGAGAAAATATGTTTCATGGGAGGGTAAACATTGACATTTTGGAGAAAGTGTTTCATAAATTCAAAGCTTGAATTGACTATGAACTTGAGAATATCTCTGAGCTGCTGCACTTTCTGCCTTACCCTGCTGAGTGCAGGGTTTACTGGTGTGCACAACCTGGTTTATATGGCTCTGTGTGCTAGGTAGCCACTCTAGGTAAAGTCCATCCACAGACCATACTTTTACATTTTCACATCATCATTTTGCTACAATATAGATCAATTACCTGCTCGCTACTTACTGCTTTTTCATTCTACAGCCATTACTTTTCCACTTTTATTAAAAGTAAAAACTAGCAAAGGGAGACATGGTAGCATATACCTTTAATTCCAGCACTCAGGGGGGTGCACACAGAGCCACACCCTCACACAGATGGTTAAACACATAATAAATACATACACATAAATGGTAAAACACTTAACTATAGGGCTCATAGGGGCTGGGAAGATGGCTCAGCCGCTAAGAGCACTGACTGCTATTGCAGAAGACCCAAGTTTGATCCCTAGTACCCAACTACATGTAACTCCTTTTCTTGGGAATCTTCTGCCTTGCACTGAGAACAGCACACAGGGGATGAATAGGCATATATGCAACGCAAAACCTACAACTACTTAAAAATATAAAATTAAAAAAAGAATGATTATAAAGGCATAAAAATTCTCAAAACAAAACAAACCCCAAAAAATAAAAAAAGGGGGGGGGAGAAGAAATAAATCAACAGTAGATACACAGAAAGTGCATAGTGGGAAGTTAAACAATTGGAAGAAACGTTAAATCTCTGGAAGAATTAGAAATATTCTCTATGTAAGACATAAAAATGTATGTAATAGCTATGACAGTTCTTAGAAAACAATTTTATGTACAAAGTTATAAAAGAGAATGAAAACATTTTCCAAAGAACTTATGATTGTACCTTTAAACTTTTTAAAAAGTGCCAGGGATATCTCAGTGGGATAAGGTGCTCCACCCGCCCCTGCCTGACAACTTGTGCTGGATCTCTATGATGCACTTAGGAGGAGTTGTCATGAATTTCAGAGCAGTCTGGATTACAGAGACCCTGTCTCAAACACAAACTGAACCCTTACAAAGTAAAGTATTGGTTTATGGTGGTACACACCTTTAATTTGAGCACTTGGGAGACAAAAGGCAGATTTCTAAGGAATTAGGGGCCAAATTAGTCTACATAGCAAGTTCTAGGCCAGCCAGAGTCACCAAAAAATACCCCATGTTGGAAGCAGAAGGTGTGTGAACAAGACATAAGTATTGGCTGTGGTGATGCAGCTTGAAGCAAATCCAAACACTTCTAACAAGAGAATAGCTATGGCCTATAGTTACAAATGTTTATAGTGCAAAGAACCTGGAAAAACTGTGGAGGCTATTGTCTGGCTTTTTCTTTTTCCTTCTGTGAAATAGCTCTTGATGTCTTGGAACAGGCTCAGTAGATCAGGCTGGCCTCGAACTCACAGAGAACCACTTTCCTCTGCTTCCCTAGTGCTGTAACTAAGGTGTGCACCACCACTTTTCAGCTGAAGGAAAATTCTTGCAATGAAGTGTCTCACTCCAAATGAAACCCACCCAATGGAATCAGATCATATAGATTATGATTGGCTCCAAAGAGCTTGAAAAAGTACTTGAGGTAAAATTGAGAGTGAATGTTTTTATCAGAGATGATTAGAGAATACTAAATAGGAAGAGCCAAATAAGTCATACACTGGCAACCAATGACCAGGTTGGAGGCGAACAGATGTCCATCTCTTTACTGAAGTGCTAGGAATGAATGAACTCCAATGGTAGGATAATACTCTACTGCTAAGGTACATCTCCATTCTTAGGTCCTGTACTCCCTGGTAGTGATGTCCTGTATAATCCAGCCTGCAATCAAGGACTTTGGATAAAGCCCCATAACAGGACCCTCATTAGGCTTTAGTCATGAAGTCCTTGCCTAGGTTTCTGTAGGTTCTTGCTGATTCAACATGCTGATGAATTTGGAATAGTTGATACATACTAATTAGGTGGTAGTTCAACTGGATCTAGCAGCCACGATAGCTACAGATTCCAGGAGACTTACTGGAGGAAATAACATCTCTTCTGCCTGACCCACAAGTCTGTCACATGGAGTACCAAACACTGAATCATTATTCCCCACCACACAATACCCCAACAAAAGGGCAATCTTAAATGATGTTGCTTAATGGAGACTAGTTTGTGTGGCACTTCACGGGTCTCACATGTACAGGGCTACATTACATAAAAAACAAAGCAAACCAAAAAACACATTAAAAAAAAAAAAAAAAAGAACCCTGGAAAGGTCCAAAAGGTAAAGTAATATGGTAGAATCAAAATAAATCCAGTAAACTCCGTATTATATGTAGGCTTCATATTATATTTATCAAAGAATATAACAGAAATACTTATAAAATTTGGAATGAAAAAATACAATAAAAATATACAGTAAGATGTCTCTTCTGCTATAAAATAGTTTTCTACTGAAAATAATCATATGTTATAAACAATTACTTCCTAGATATGCATGTTCTCTTACATTCTAAAAAAACCCAGTCCAATAGAGTCAAACTGTTTTCTCAATAGTCTTCACTCAAAAGGCCACATTGTTGTCCACTTTAGGTTGTTCCTCTTGTTCCTCAGGTACTGGAAGCCATTGATGAGCAATACCTGCCAAAGTGATAGGGCAGAAACATGAATGAGACCATCAAACATTTAAGTCCAACTTGTCTGGTTTGCTGATAGTGGGAAGAACCCACAAACACATACAGAATGTGAAACTAGGAATTTCCCTCCTCTACTCTACTTTTAAGGGAAAGAAAGTATAATCCTTCTTCAGAGCAGCATTTCAGAAGGCCAAGCATTAGATCCCAACTTGATATTTCAGGTATGGCAGGTCTGTCTACTGTACATGGTAACCCACATTTTACGTTCTTACTCAGTAAATTATAATTAATACTTCCTATGTTATAACTTCGTTTCACACCTGAATTAGATTCACTTGATATCATGCTGCATGCAAACTGCATAATAGAAAACTCCATAAAAGCAAAGACATTTAAAAAGTGAGAAGACATTAGAAAGCTATTGGTATACAAAGTTGATTGTGTTCCCACACAGAAGAAATCATATTCACTTCATTCTTCTCAATCACTTTATCCATATGGGAAACAAACAGTTGCCTTACAATTTCATTTATAAATATTAAGACATCACAGGTTATTCTTTAAGAGTTTGGGGTACAATATCTGACAAAATTATCAAGCATTTATTATTTAGAAATTACAACCTTCCTCTGATCTGTGTGCCACTCCTGTAGTTACATCAGGTGAGCAACATGTGCTGTACTCAAAATACACATTGAGTTTTGAATTCACAATTCAGCTTTTCACACATCCAGTTATCAGCAGGGAAAGGAAGAGAGATTGCTGAAACACATCAGGGAGGGGAAAGAGAGGGAGAACAAAAGCTATGTTAGAACACAAGACCAGACACAAGACCAAAATGTCGTGTCGTGTGAATTCACTGGGAAAGTATTTGAAAGTCACAAGACTTTCCACATCTTTATCCTATGCCAACCACCCCCATAGTGTTACCATAACTCCAAAGGTCTGCCAATTAACCACGCCAAGCTAGAAGGACTAAGACTGTTGTTTAATCTTAGGTAGAGAGCTTCTCCAGTTGCCAAAATGACAACAGGTGAGTGTTGTTGGTCTAATGAACATGAGAATTCTGTTGTTTAGGAGTATGACAAATTCAGCTTTCATAAATGAAAGCAGTTACTACCATATCCACTGGCCATCCTCTTCCTGCAAAGCTGACATTGTGGTGCTGAAATACACACATATCTTTTGTCTTCAGGAAGTGGAGAATGGGACTTTTGACTGTGGGGATGTAAACATGTAAGCAGTCCACCACATTATAAGGATATTGTATGTTGTGTATGTAAAGCCAGGAGCAACATGGGAAGGAATAGTTCAAATACAGAAACCAAGAAGAAGGGTTAGCATGTAACTGAAAAAAGCCACCTGTTTTCTGGTGAGGATCCCAAGGCTTGGGCAGCCCTGGTGCTGTTTTCTCTATTTTCCCCTTGTCTAAATACAAAGCAGCACTGGTCCCCAAAGTAGTAGCCATGAGGGCAATGATTATTAAATCTTCATTAAAATATGGAGACCATTTAAGAATGTAACAAAAGTAATGGATTCTGTACTTGGGCAGGAGGAAAGTAGTGTTAGTATAAAATGGACCACACAATCAGGCCACACAAAATAGAAACAGGAGAAAGTCTATTAAAGATATAGAAGGTAAAGCATTATCTTCTAAATCTTTAATGCCATTCCTGTCCTAATAATAGAGGGCAACTCTACCACATGACCAAAAAAATTGGATGTTTCTTGATCCAAGAATGGCTTCTATTCTAAAATACCATATACACACCCCTCCCCATACTGGGGATTGACTCATACAGGTCTTGTTTTGCTAGGCAAATGCTCTGCTACTGACTATGTTCCCAGCACTCAACATCCATTTTTTTATTTTTGGTGGTCCATGTCGATAACTGTAATGATTGAAAGGCAGAAGAAGGATTGGGGTCTGCCTAATCTATGTGGGGACAGCCAGGACTAACCAGCTGAATCAAAAGAAATAAAAGTTTTAAACACAAATGTTGTTAATACCAATGATTCTTAGTCTACCCCTGACCTCACATACTTTCTTGCTGCCCTCCTTAATTAGGGTAACCAAATGGTACTTGTGACAAATGCAAAAAAGCAGTACATTTTTTTCCAGAGTTGCTAGATTAGTGGTCTATACTTTGCTGTCAACTGTATACTCAAGCAACCCATTCCTGATACCAATACCCTATAACCCTCATATGCATCAACAATGTGTTTTTCTCCAAGGTCTGCAAACACAATTTTCTACTATATCAAAAAGTTGGTTATGACTCACTGTAGGACCCTGAAGGGGTCAGTTAACATACATTCTCTTTGGCACATATGGTAACAGAAAGATTTCTCACTGGATAATAGAGATTACGTACACAATGTAGGAAAATGGAAATATGAAACATAGACAGGAATGTAGAGAGATGGACAAACATGAAAAAGAAAAACTAAATACCAACCATAACAGCAGAACCCAGATTGAAATGAAGTTTTTAACACAATGATCACTGTGGTCCAACCTAGGGAGTAAGTGGTAATAATCATAGTAACAAAAGAAACCGTGCAACATCTACAAGCAGGCAATTCCAAAACAGAGGGATATAAATGGAATATTTCATAGAAAACACATTAACAAATACAACAATTATGACACTTGAGTTGCTATTCTCCCTTTTATATCCTCAGCATAGATTATAAAACACCAACACATTATCAAGCAACTAAAAATGGTCCACACTTCACATACTGGTCCTCATTACAAGTGCGAGAAGACAGGATTAAGCTTCAGAAGTAAGTACATTGATGAAATCTTGGATGCTGTAGGGATCTGGCAGGAACAAGCTGAGCCCATGAAGATGACAGAGCAGGCACCCAATTAATGTCTGTTGATGATTCATTTTTTTCATTCAACAAGCATTTAATGAGGCCTACAATGTGTACCGAATTAGGCACTGGAAATATAAAGATGAATAAGGCACTGTCCTTGCACTTAAGGACGTCTGCTAGACGTGAGCCATGAACACGGACAATGATAATACAACCTGGTAAGTGCTATTAACACTTAGCAGGTTGTATTATATCCATCCGAGTAGGATTTCTTCAGAAGAGCACCACTCCGGGTTGAGGCTGGATCCATGAAGTCCTCCTGAGCACCAAGGTGTGCTGTTGTTTCTTTCTCCCGTGATGAATGTCCCGATAACTAACAAAGCTTTAATTTGTAGAGTACCTTTGATTTACTTTTTATATATGTCTTCATGGAAACCCTGAAAGTTAAGCATGGTATGATGAAACCAAGGTTCAGTGTGTTGGGGCAGAGGCATTAATAGCTATTAAACATTTCAAATCTGCTGTGACTAAAACCTTTATTCAGGTGGAATGAAACCTCTCAACAGATTTTAATTTAGTATAAAGATTACCAATCAATATGTATCATCATGGACCAGCAGGTAAAAAAAAAAATCTGAGATTACGTTACACTAGTTTGTCACTAAAAACAGTTTTCCTGCTCTAATGCTTCTTATCCCTCTTCTTTTAATACCTGTCATAGTCACCACCAAGAAACATAGCTGATAACAGCTTTAAGTGTATTCTACAGACTTGATTATATTCTAAGCAATGCTAAAGACTGGGAAAAAAAAAATCTACAACAGCAACTGTGGAAGCAGTTTAAGGATAGACTAGCTAATTAATGGCAAGGCCCAAACCCTAGAATCACTGTTTTCCTGTGTACCTCAGATCTCTTTCCAAGATATTCCCTTAAAGCACTTGAAGTTAGTGAGGTCTTCTTAAATAAGGTTATCTACTTAAATAATACATACTGACATTATTTGAATCCTAAAGGTCAATACTACAGTTCTTTAGTAGAAAACATGTTAATGGTGTTTTTGTTTGAGATGAGGCTTGTTATAAAACCCAGTCTGGCCTCTAGTCAAGATCGGCTCCAATGCTGTTGTTATATGGATATGACAATATGTCAGGCTTTGAGAAGAGAAAGTCAACACAGAATATTTTCCACTACTGTATATGTTTGATGTCTGAAAGTGAAGCACTATCACATCTTATTTAGAATATATACAGAAAGCCTGACAGTGAAAGTAGGGCAGATGAGAAAGCCCAGGAATATAGCTATGCTATTATTTCAATACCTCATGAGAATCAACACGTACTATATGCCCATTTCCAAGACCTTAATGTATCCTCTTGAAAAGAAACTAAACACCATCATCTATGGAACAAGGAGGTGGTTTTATATTTTTGACAAGTAGGAAGCTTGGGACTCTTTCTTGCTTTGCTCCTCTAATTTTCCAGTAAGTTGCCTCTAGCTAACCCTAGTTGTCAACTCTCACAACTTTTGCCTGTGAAGACTCGTTACTACCACTACAATATTAAGAAGTTACATTATTATCAAGGTGTCTTAGAAGCAAATTCTGTGAGCTTGAAGGTTAGCCTGTTGCAAGAGGCTAGCCTGGTCAACAGAACTAGTTCCAGGACAAACTCCAAATCCACAGAGAAGCCCTGTCTCAAAAAAAGAAAAATAAATGAAGGAAATTATATTCAGGAAAAAAAAAAAAAAAACAAATTTAAGTTATAAGAGCAGAGAATGAAGAAAATAAAAGCCTGTTTCAAAAAAGTTAACAAAAAACTCCTAAACCAAGTTAACAGGACAGATAATGGTAAAATTCAATTGACTTAAAAAATAAAATCTAAGAATGAACAAAACATGAGACAGCAATTCAAATGTATCAGTAAAGTTAATACCATTAACAAAGAGTAAGTCAAGTTTTCTCATAGTCAAGTTGAAATGACTAGTTAATGAAATAAAAATTCCATAGTAATGTGGCCAGTACACAGAAATATAATTTACACTGTATGGAGAAATAGTGGATATTACTATTAAACTGAAAACAATGATTTCAAGGAATAAGATTAAGAGAAATACTAGAGCACCGGGGGGGGGAGGGGGGGGAGAAAGGGATGGAGTGCAAAATAATATACTAACAGAAACATCATTTTACTCAGGATAGCTATTTAAAGAACCAAGGAGAATGAAGACTCTCGTATACCTCTATGAGCTTAAAGTCAGTCAGGCCTACATAGTATTGAAAACCTAAATAGGCAATGCTGTAAAAGATTTGTGACAGCATTAAACATCAATATAAACATCCATTTAAAATAAAAAAAAAAAAGACAGATAAAGAATACAGATAATAATAAGATAAGGTCATTGTTCGGCAGCTGGATAGAGGAACAAAGACTCTTTCACAGTGTTCTACAAAGTATAGGGATCAGCTATCCCCCTAATTTTCTCAACAACAAAGACAAAACTAAAATCACTGTACCCCTAAAAGCAGCTAACATTTTGTATTCCATAAGATAGCCTGCACTGGACCTTGAAAGCTTGTTTGGACATTCTGGCAGGGGAGGGGCCACAGGTAATTGGCATACCCTGACCGAATACCGGTGCTGTATTCGGGAATGGTTGTCCTATTTGCCCGAGCATGACCGCGGAGCATCGGAAGGATGCATGTACAGCGGTGAGGGCGGAAGGAGACACCGGCAGCCATCCAGATAAACCCTGGCTATCAATGGGGTGACGGTTGCAGTAGCTAAATAACCCTGTCTCGAAGAACCAAAAATTGTCTGCAGGGGGAATGGTGTTAATCATGGAGAGAAACCTCAGTCGTTACTCAACTGACAGTCTCAAAATTCTCATTTGCAATTAGATACATTGCTCTGCCCAGGACTCTCGATTTAAAAGTACAGCTTTAGAGGTTGTAGAGGCTTTGTTGTTGTTGTTGTTTTTTTCCCCCCAAGATACAGTTTTTCTGTAGGGCTGCCCGAGAACTCCCTCTGTAGAACATGCTGGACTTGAATTACTGCCTCTACCTCCCAGAGTGCTGATATTAAAGGCATGCACGACAATTTCATCTGTTAAACTTGATTATTTTTGAATAGCAAATTTATGTCTTTCTCTGTCTCCTTGAATAAACCCATTGAAGACAATTTCAGAGTCTTAACATGTTTCTCTAGAAACAGTAAAATAAAATAAATCCCTCCAAAGAAAGAACCATGAACTGTTTTAGATCAAAGGCCTCAAACACAAACAAACAAGCACCCATAAAAACTGAATAGTTTATTAACAGTGGGTAATACACATAACTTGCTAGACTAAGCAGACAATACATTGTTCATAATACATCAGAAAATCTTACAGTAACTTATTAAATGTACGGAAATGAAAACCAAACTTTTCTTTTGGCTGTATGTGTTTTATGCACATATGTACATGCATGATTGAGTGGAGGTCAGTTGTTCCTTTCCTTTGTCATTCTAGAGCACCCCAAAACTTGAAATTACAATCCTTCCACTAGCACATAAGGCAGATACCCCATACTCTTCATATATAAATGTATGAAATAAGCACTGTCCACCTAAGATCTCACCCGATTTTAACATATGTCCAAAGCTTGATAATAAGCATGCTCTTTTTAGTGCTACTACTAAGGTCTACTTGATCACTTGAATACGCTAAAAAGGCCTTGACCCTGAGGCAAACAGATGGTTCACAAAGGGCGGGGATATTGCATACCAGAAAGAATTCTATCTGCACTTGCCTTGATAACACATTTTTGGAAGATAGGCAATGACTGTTAGGAATCCCAAAACTTTAGGAACTGCTTTGCATTTGTGATAAAGTGATCTGCTTTTGTTGGTTTCTTGGCCTTAGTCAGATTTCACATATTTTTGTAAAATTCTTAATTCTTATTAGGTATGATTTCAAGAACCTCACTTGGAAGCATCTTAGGTGGAGAATCTATAAGATTTATTTCAAGGCAAAGAGCAATGGAAATATATTCCATGTCACACAATGGGCACTTTGACATTACTAAGGCAGACAATTACAGAAATAAATACAGAAATGCCCTTAACGTAGATCCCTCTGTTCAAGCCTGCCCTTACAGGTACTGACAGACAGCCTACTGGGGCATAATTCTGTTAGTACTAACCTGGAAAATTGTCTAGTTCCAGGATTTCATGAGGATGTGCTGCCACCATCTTTAAAAACAGATAAAAAGAAATTCTATACTATGCCCTAAGACCCAGATTCTCTTCAAAGATGCTGCTATATATCTGTGGTGCTGGGACGAAAAATTTTCCCAACAATCCTGGATGAAGCTGCTCAACAGGCTATTATTCCTATTTTCATTTATCCATGACATTAATTTAACTCAAATAATAAACTCCTTAGTTACAAGTCATCCTTGTCCTTTCCTAAAGAATACACTTTTTAGGTCCCCTATGTAGAAAACCCAATGCTTCTACTTCAACATTTGATGTGCAGGAATGTACATTTAAATATCAAGAAAGGAACCTCTTGAATGCATAGGTAACAAGCATTTACTATTAAGCCAAATTTTTAAATTATTACCATTTTATGTGAGCATGTGATGTGTGAATATAGGTGCACACATACCACAAGGATCTGAAGGAAAGGACAATTTGGAAGCATTAGTTCTCTGGATGACAAAAAAAAGATACTACTATATTCAGGCTCATTCCTCCCCTGATAATAAGCATCCTTTATTGTTGATTCTCTTTATTATAAATTTTTTCCTTAACATGAAAGTTAATTAAAACTATCATATTATAACATGTCTACAGAGAAAGTTACTGGTTTCCTAAGACCACCTATTTTCAAGTCCAAATTCAAACCCTGTCATTCAGAATACATACTACCACACTAATTTAAACGGGACACCCAGAAAATAGCATTATAATGAACAACTCTTGGTTCTTACCTGGTAGAGAAGAGTGAAAACTATACCCAGGACAAAGAGTCCTTCTCTAGTTTCTTAAAAAGAGAAACTTGGGAGGAGATCTAGACAAAAAGCAAGAGTTTTCATTCTCATGAAACCTATAGCACCAGGGTAAACAGAGATGTGGAACTCAAAATTAGGGGGATTTTCATATTTTTTAAATAAGTAAACTGGGCTGCTAAGATAGTTCAGTGGATAAATGTGAAGGCTGCCAAGTTTAATCGCTAGGATCTACATGGTGAAAAGAACTGACCCACTAATTTAACCTCTAACCACTTTGTAACACAAATACACAAAAAACAAATGTGATTTTTTTTGAAATGTTTACGTAAACAAGCTTTTCTCCAGAAATGATTGACTCCCTGCAAAAAGGAGTTCTATTAAGAATATTATAGTACCATGGAAAATATCTCATGTTGAAGAGTAGTTGTATTGTAAGGTACTAAGACAGAGTGATCATGGGAATCAATATCAAAAATATTAAGACTATTTTTGCAATTACAAAGACAACATTATAAAACAAATGAAAACTATTAGCATGGCATGCTATTACAAGATTAGGCTTAGGTTCAGAAACAGCATCTATTGTTATGAGAAATGGTCAAATACTTGACCAAAGGACTTTAATTCAGGAAGGCAGGTTCACCTTAAGCCATGATAGTTATAGGAGTTGTAATCAGCTACAAGGGTTTGTTGTGTCTCTCCATAGTTTGGGAGCATAGTCAGGTTCTTATCAGAGAAGTACCACAGCAAAACTAAACAGCATGAGTTACCAACTTTTTTTCCCTTTTTACTAAAATTCTCCTATAAGCGCCAATGACCTCCCTATTATTCCAAATTTAGCATGACTGAGAATGAGACTTTCACTCTGTGATATTTGAAAGTAATCCTACAAGCAAAGAGAGACATATTAGAATTTACTTTCTAAAGGCTAGGGATGTGAAATACAAGAGCACATATGTAGCATGCTTTGACCATAGTTTACTCTTGGATACCAGGACTAGAGAAATAACAACAAAAAAACACCCCACAAAGTAAAACAAAATTCTTAATTTTGACAAATTTGTAAAAATCAAGTCATTAATTTAACTTTATAATCATCACCAATAGGAGTTTTTAATCTAAGAAACTATGTAGCCTCATGATAACTTTGGCATAACTGGAAGAAAAAAGGAAAAAATATACATTAGGGAAGTGGAAATAAATTTTATAATGTCCTGAACTACTTTTAGCCAGGCAGTGGTGGCGCTGCCTTTAATCACAACACTACAGAGGCAGAGGCATCCTGGTATATAGAGTTCCGTGGAAGTCAGAGTTACACAGTTAAGCCTGTGTCTTTAAAAACAAACCAACATGCCATGTATTGGCAAAGAACGTATCCTTATAACTTTTCAACAACTCAAAGAATTAACAACTAAGCTACAATATTAGCAGAATGATAACATTTACACCTTCCGAAAATCTAACATGTAACTAAATCAACACAAACTTTGATCTTTGTATGCTGAGTCATGGTGTGTAATATTTTTAGAAAATTGTTTTCATGATACACTATTAAACGGCAGGTAAAGTAATCAAAATGATGTATTTTTAAGGGAACATTTTGTTATCACTAGAAATCAGATCCCAAGAACATGCATATTGCAGGCAAGTGTTGTATTGTCAACAATAGTCCTCAATGAAAAAAATATCTTAGGAAAATAGATAAAAAATAAGCCTGTACAACATTTTGGTATGGGACATGACAGTCATGTTCAGTCACCTCAGCATTCATGCTAGAGCAAAACTGCTGTTTCAGGCCCATAAATTCCAGTCAGGAGTATATAGGAAAACCCTGACTTAAAACAAAAATACTTCTTAGGATGCAAGAGCTCAAGGTCATCCTTGGCTATATTATTAGTACAAGATGGACTATTTTAACATTATACCCAGTCTGAAAAACACAGCCAAAAAAGAAACAAAAATTCTTGATTTCCTAGAAAGGAAAATAGAAAGAAGGTAAAGGCAGGTGTGGTAGCACAAACCCGTAATCCCAGCATTAGAGATGCTGAGGCAAAATAAAGAGCTCTAGGCCAGTGTGTCAGACTGGTGAATAGGGAGATCCTGACAGAAAAGCAAAAAAGCCAACCCTGGTGGGATAGAAATTTTTAATCACAGCTACTGAGGAGCAGAGGAGTCTCTAATTTAAGACCAACAGGAGGTAAGTGAGTCATAGAGCAGAATTGAAGTTCTGTCTAAAAATAAAAAGTAAAAAGAAGCCTGGAGATTTAGTGGTGTAATACTTGCTTGGCATGTGTAAATCTCTATAATCAATCCTCAATGCTGTGAGAAAGAAAACTAACAAAAATGCAAAATGGATCAAGTAGAATGAGAGACTAAACAACATGAGAGAGAAACCCACAGCAGTATTTAAGCAAAAACACCCTGTATAAGACTGTAACAGTCCAAGAAATGACGGCTAGAAGCAACATATAAGAGTGCTTAAAATTAAACTTCAAAGGCTTCTACACAGCAAAGGATACAATCAACAACAGAATTGGAGAAAACTTTAGCCATTGTAAAAGGGAACTCTGAAAATTAAATACTGCTAGGTTAACAGCTACTGAATGTATTCCAACTATCAGGTAGTATATATGTATTTTTAAGGTATCCTGCATTATACCTTAAAAATCCTGTCAGACCCTGTCTTTAAACCCAACACATTATAAAAGCTTAAAAATTAACTAAGAGCAAATGATCCAACAATATCAAGGAACAATTAATCTACTCACTAAGCTAAGAACACATGAATGCTGGGTTTGTGATGTCACAATTTTAAGACTATTTCACCAATTACTCAGGTATGGGAAGTGAGGGAAGTTGGGAGAGTATAAACGGTTGAAGTAGGGATATTAACAGTCAAGAAGTGGAATACTCACAGAACAGACCAAGAAAATCAATGTATTTGGCATGACAAAGAAAGGAACTGTGTGATAAATAGGTAATGTGTGCAGAAGATCCACCTAATATACAATTACACCCATTATATGAGGAAGAGAATAATATAAACCAGTGAGTCTAGACAGTGCCCTGAAAAGTGAGAATACAGTAAGTAAAACATGGAACTTCAGGCAGTAACTATAACAAAGGAGGATCCATAAGTATCTAGAGTTGAAAAATTAGAGGCTTTTATCTTAAGCAGGCAAACTTATAGGCCTAGTGCCTGTCACTCTATTATAAACAGTTCAGAGTAAGGAGTCTCCTTTCCAATCTTTCCTGTCAATATAACAGAATGAGGATAGTCCCCATTGGCCTATAATATAGACTCTAGTCTGATATTTAAAGCTACTAAAAACAATGTAGAGACACATGACAGTTCAGTGAACATTCCTTTAGGCTTTTGCAGGTCTCTGTGGTCTCAGTTACTCTGTATTCTCATGTATATCAGCATCAGAGTACCACAGTGTGTACAATGTATGAGTAAATGTGGCTAATTTCCAATTGTTTCTTTTTCTTAACTGACATTGAAATGTGAATTTTTAGTTATTATGTGTTATGAATACTTTGCTTTTTTCAGGCAATAAAATGCAAGTATTAGTCTTTACCAACAGATTGCACTACACAAACATACATGTGACAAATAAGATAGTTGAACCCAGATAGTCAGAAGACAATGGTTGGAGAGATGGTTCAATGGTTAAGAGCACTGGTTCTCCTTCTAGAAGATTTATCACCCACATGGCAGCTTCCAACTATGTACAACTTGAAGAACTGACATCCTCACACATACATACATGCAGACAAAACAACAATGCAAATAAAAATTTTTAAAACATGGCAGACTACAAAGGTGGTCATGTACGTTTTATTTTTTTTAAAAAAAATTTATGTGTGTGTCTGTTTTGTATATGTTCACCAAGGAACATAATACCTTATAATATATTGATTCTATTCAATGAAATGCCATACTTTTCTTGATAACAAATACTTAGAATTTCTCTTGCTTAAAGGAATGGCTCCAGTACTCACCTTGGTCTAGAAGGTCACTAAAACCAGGACAGAAGCCTATAATCTTTGTCTCTAGTTTCTGCTTTCTTCCTTTATGATTAGATAAATGGCTGATGTTAATCATTCAAGCCTATCTAAAACCTGGAGCCACCTAACCTATCTTATCTTCAAAACAGAAAGGAACAGAGATAAGACTAAGGAATTTCATTGTCAGCTTTCCTAATTCACCCCTGCCAGACCCCAGAAAGGTGCCTCAAAGTCTGTCCCAGGTCTTTGTCCCAAAAGCTAGATTACCCCATGACAAAAATCACCTAAGCAACAACAAAAACAATGAATCAACAATCCTTCCTTGCAACATTGTTAATCAAGGAGTCCTTGATAAGAAATTCAAAGCAACCCAGTAGAATCACAAGGAAGATTAACCTCAGCAGGACCAGAGTTATGCAGATATCTTAAGATACCTCCACTGCCCCTTTGATCTGTAAAACCATTAACAACTTCAAAAGAATTTAAATTAACTCAGGAATCTCATACTTAGGAAGAGAAAGGCAAGAATACAATAAAATGCCTCCTAGGAAGGGGGTCTCAAAGTTGACAAAATTGACATCTACATAGGCACATCATAGAATTTTTGCTTTATCTTTTGTGTGTGTTGGGGGGGGGTACTGAGACAGGGAGTATGATATTAATTTTTAGCCTTCCTAGGCTGGCATTAAATCCCATCTGACTGAATGCTGGCATTACAAAACATGAATATGGCCTGAGCTACATCCCCAACCCCTTCTTCTACACTGTATTGTTTCCATTAAACTGTATCACTACTACAGAAAAGGGGGGAAAACTTTTCTCCCTGGTTTGGCCAAACAGTTAACTGGTCCATTTCCCCCAAAAATCTAAGTGCTGTCCAAGAACAGTTTATCCAAAATGGATTACCTGGGTGCCATTATTTTGATGTGAAGTATCTAAATATAGGCTATAATTACAATCCAAAGTTCAATTCTTAGTTCTTTGAATGGTCACTTTGGTTAAAATCCCATTCTAACCTTTTATCCTATTTTTGTTTTTTGGGGGGTGTGGGTGGGGGAAAAGCATTTGGCCAGGTGTAGGACTGTAGTATTCAGGCTTAGCCTAAAACATTACCACTCTATTAACCATTTTATGGATGTAGTTTAACAGTGTTAATATATCCATGTTGTTTGTGGCTTTCTACAAAATTTTTTCATTTTGTAAACCTCGTGTTCCATATCCTATAAGATCCAATAATCCACTGATTCTGAATTGAGGCCATATACCTTCCTTTTGTAACTATGCCATATGCCAAATAAATATTTTAGAAAGCCAAGTGTTACACAGTTTTTATGCAGTTAGAGAGGCAGGTGACTATATGCAAAATTAGCATTGTCCTTTGTTAGTTTATTTACTCACTCACATACTTTCAGTATTTTTTCCTTTTTTTCTATACAAGGTCTCTCTACTGTATCCCAGGCTGGCCTTGAACTCAAAATATTTACCTGTTTCTCCTTCTTAGAGGATTAAAGGACTCTGATAGCATTAAAAAAAAACACAACAACAACAACAAAAAAAAACCTACCAAACAAACAACAAAACAAAAACCCACCAAACAAACAAATAACCCACAGAAGTTTACATTTAAAGGAAATATGAATTGCACAAAATTCATACTAAGCATAAAGGGCAAAAAGGACAGAAAGACATGAAAAATTTAGGGGCATGAAAAGGGATGTAGTCTTCCTATACCTCAGCACAGCCAATAAAGCCAAACTGCATCTCAAACAAGAATCTGATAAACGCTGTAGTATCTATGCTTGCCTAGGTCAAGAATGTTTTTAACTGTGAGGTTACCTCATAGAACCTCCTTATAATTTTACTTACAAAGGTAAATTCTCAAAGATATGAAAGTATACCAGCTCAAATATTTTTAGTAAACTTCTCAACTTCAAAATTTAACCTGATTAATCTTCACTTCTTATTGAAATCCTTTGTCACAAGTAATCTAAAAAGCTTTAGGGCCATGTATATATAAAATACATCTATCTTTGTCCTTCCCCCCACTCTGTGAACATACATATTTTCTATGGATGTTGACTAACAGTGCCTCTCAGTGTTTGCCCTAAAATTGAAGTATCCATCTTTGCCTGCATAACATTCTCTTAAGTGGAAAAGGCCTTCCTCAGGCTGCATGGTTATGTCTCTCCACCATCCTGTCAGACATAGACACATTTTTATCTGCCACAGTATGGAGTCAACTATTAACATTCAGAGGTATGCAGACAGAAACATACCCTGCCATGGAGTACAGGCCCTAAAAACAGAACTGAAAGAAGCATGGAGCTCACTCAGTAGTAGAATGTTTGCCTAGCACACACTTGGTTCTATTGTGTGTGCTCCTGGGTTCAATTCTTAGCACCACAGGGGAAAAACAAAATAAAAATCCAAAAATCAAACGTATGGGGGCAGTGCGATGGCTCAACAGGTAAAGGGACTTGCCATAAAGCTGAACAACAAAGTGTAGAGAACAGTCTCTGCAAGTTGTTCTTTGACCTCTACAGCCTGCTATGACCCTTCCACTTATGTACAAAAAACAAAACATACCTAAACCAAAAACATGCTGCTACGTGCTTGTTCCTTGGCCTCACTTGTCTCTCCTCTCTCCCATGAGTAAAGCAATAACAAAGAGATGGTGCAGTAGACAAAGCACTTGTGGTAAAATTTAAGAACCTAGGTCACAACCTCGAGCACAAACTGAAAGCTGGGTAGTGTGGGTATGATAGCTCACTTGACATTCCAGTGCATGGGAGGTAGAAACAGGGACTGCCCAGAGCAAGCTGTCTACCTAGACTAGCCAAATTTGAGGCTTCTGTGTTCACTGACATATTCTGCTTCAATTATAAGGTAGTAAGAATCGGAGGAAGACAATTGATATCAATAAACAGACACATTCACAGAAATACAAATACATGGTCACATACCACAAACACACACACACCACATAGAAAAATTTAAGAGCATTAAAAAGTAAAACAGGTTAGCATACAATATGATAAACATTACACGTCCTTTTGAAGTGGCACTCCCAGGGAATCACCTCAGTGGAAATAGACCAGATGATATATCTTTCCTTCTTTGCTCTACTGCCTCCCATCCCCACCCCACATTGCGCTGGTTCATACCCAGGGCTTCAGAAAGTCGGCAAGTATCCCATTCGTTGAAGCTCAATTATTCGCTGTCCAAATTTAGATCTAAGTTATTATATTTTGGAAGAACGTTAAAAAACAAGATCCCATAGATTTTGCCTGGCATGATGTCAAATGCATATAATCCCAGAACTTGGGAGGCACAGAAAGGAGGATCAGAACTTCAGAGCCATCTTGATGACATACTAAATTCAAGACCCGAGCGGGTTACGTGTGATCCCCTCTCAACTTAAAATTCAAGACCCGTGCGGGTCACGTGTGATCCCCTCTCAACTTAGATTTTTTTCTAGCAAAAGTCTGAATGTTTGTGTTATAATTATGTACATGGAAAGGGGACATGAGGGTGTGAGTGCAGGGAATGAATGAATCCTATGCAACTGAAATTATAGCCAGTTGTGAACCACCTGATATGGGTGCTGGGAACAAAACCACTCAGGGTCTCTGCTCTTGATCATGAAGACATCTCTGCAGCCCCAAAATGTCCATTTTTCAATGTTCACTTGATGTTATAGAAATATCATATTGCTAAGGAGACATATCTATAGCGAATATTAGTATGTCCATGTCACTTCATTCAGTATCTAGTAAAGTAGTTACCAACATTAAGGAAAACAATTACATTAAAACCAAATATACACAATCATATATAGGTAGGACAAACAGAAAATTTACAACAATATTTGTATTTATTCTTAGTTATTAAATGGGGACTACTGCTTTCCTGTTTTCATGTACATATAATGATCTATTCTTCCCTAGATTATTTCATTCTAACTAACACAATTGTATTCAAAATTGTGGTCCAGTTCTGAACTCTGCCCATAGTAACCTGACCCACCTCAAGCTGAATTGAACAAATTTCTCTATATACCCTTATTGTGACATAATACAGTAACTTGACAACAATACAATCACAAAGAAGAAGCTGTAAGATTATTAAAGAATTTATAAACATACTCTATTGTCCTGAAGCAGTAAAAGCAAAACACTTTAAAGCTACTCAAGTTTCCTTGTAGAGACAGAAACTTTGGCAGTCCTGGATCAACATTTACAGACAATTATCAGCAGTATTGGTATTAGTCTAGTCTTCCCTTTAGATGCATTTTACACATTATGTTGGTCTGGGTTGGAAACATTGTCCCATCCTCTTAGAATCACTTATCCCTTGGCATCCGGTAATCTCTATGATAAATTAAAGAGCAGTAAAGGAAAAACAAAACCAAACCAGCTTTTCAAGAAAAAAGAAGAGTGTGAATACTAGGAACCATCTCACACATGTACCCCATCAGGATCCTGCAGGCATTTGCAAATGAAACCCCTGAAACAGATGATAGGAGAAGTCAGTTTTTTACTGTACACTGGAAACCGTAAGAAACAAGCAGAGTAAAAGCAGAGTCATGTAAACCAAGCTAAACTGGAACAGGGCAATTTAAAGGAAGCAGTAAAGGGAAGGAAAAAGATGCATTTTGCAAGCCAACATGCAAGACAAAGATGAGGCCATGAGGGCCTAAACTAATTAGAAAGCATAAGGAAGCAAAATAAGAGAAGGAAGCAATAAGAAAGCTAGCCAAAAATATGAACTACAGAAAAACAGAATTGGATGGTAAAGCAGGAACCTAGTAAGAGGCATTAAAACAAACAAACAAAAAAAAAAAAAAAAAAAAAAAAACCCACTAAGCAGAGAGGCAGGGTAGGTCAGCTAGGTACGGTATAGGACAAGAGGAACATACACTCTTGATATTCAGTTTTCTAGACTGTTGGGACCAATGTGGCATACTGAAGTGGCATTACCAGATTCAGTTACAAATACAGCTTTAACTGTATGTTATCCCAGTCACTAGTACCTCTATACAGTGGGACTCCCAAAACCAGTCATTAGGTGAGTTCAGCAGAAGGTTTATTGAGGAATCAATAGAAAGAAGGAAAACAGAGCACAAAATGGCTCATGTCTGTAAATCCCACCCAGGACACAGAGGCAGGTGGTTCTCTTTGAGTTTCTAAGCAGTGTGCGTGATGGCTTAAAACAAAACAAAGTGGGATAAGCTCCCCTTGGGAACATGGTTTAAGGAATTGGTTAGTAACTTCTGGAGAATCCTCTTTTTTTTTTCAAAGTTTAGAAGTCTTACTTAGTAAGGTGTGCCTTGCAGCACAAGTCTATAATCCCAATAATTCCCAGAATGACTGAGAGGTTGAGGTCGTCAGAAGTTATGTGTGATTTCCAGGACAGACAGGGATTTACAGAGAGACCTTAGAAACAGAATGCTTTTAAAGAAGTAAAGCAAATCAGAAAAGAAGGAAAAACAAAGAAAAAGAAAGAGCCTCTTTGGGCTGAAGAGATAGATGTTTAAGAGCACTGGCTGCACTTGCACATCAGGGATTCTGAGTTTAATTCCCAGAAGAATGGTGGCTCACACCAGATGTAATGAGATATGGTGCCCTCTTCCGGCAATGCAGGCATACATGCAGGCAGAATATGGCAGAAACAATGGGCAAACTAATAAATCTTAGATACAAACAAAACAAAATTAAGAAAAAGGCCTCTAAAACATTACTGTCTTTTTTGCTACTGATCCCTCCATGTTATTTAACTGAACCCAGGTCTTTCACAGACATTGAGCAAGTGCTATACCACTTCAACTACACAGTCCATCACATTGGAAATTTAGACTCATTCTGATAGTCCTAAAGGACATTTAATATATGTATATAAATATAAATATATATATATATATATTATCCTAGATCTTACCATGGAAGGAAGGAGGAAGAGAAAGGAGAACAAGGCATGCAAACTGGGTGAACATGTGTTAACAGTATCCCACCAGAGATGACTATTCAGACAGTTTATAGTAAATTGAAATTTTTTATTCTAGGATAATGGGACCACACCCAAGTATTTGGGCATTCAGTAATAGTCCCCAGTGTTCACAGCACAAGGTTTTTGAAAGCAAAATCCATGTCCTTATATCTCCATGGGCTATGGGGTGTTTCTGGGAGTTTTGAGGCAGGGAGTTTAACAGTCATTAAGTTATCAGGAGGGGGTCCTGCATAGGCATTCCCAGTTTAAGTTACTAAGATAAGCAGTAACTGGAGGGGTCCTGGAGTCATGCAGTTTAAGAGTCATTAAGATAAAGTTACCTGGAGGGAGTCCTGAACAGGCAGGCAGCTTAACAGAAGCTAAGATAAGCAGTAACCTGGAGGAGGGTATCCTGTATAAGGCAGTTTAATAGTTTACCCGGAGGGGCTCTTGCACAGGCATGCAGTTTAAGAGAAGCTAAGATAAGCAGACACCTGGAGGGGGTCCTCCATAGGTATGCAAAGTTGAACAGTCACTAAGATAAGAAGACACCTGGATGGGTCTTGCACAAACAGTTTAAACAGAAGGTAAGATTAATTAGCAAGGACATCCTGACCTTGGGTTTCTAGAATACAGTTCAGTAGTTTTCCATGGGATTCTCCATCACGGAAATCAAATTCTATTTAAACCTGGAATGGCCTCAGCAGGAATACAAAATGGAGGAACCTTTGTACTGTCTTGCCCAGTTGCGTTTGTATAATGCCAGCATCCCTGCACTCAGGAGACTAAGGCCATCTAGGACTATAGAACATGGTAAGGCTAGCCTGATCAAACCGTACCTAAAACAAAGCAAAATAAAACACATCTTATGAATACCAGAGTCTTTGAACGACTTGGAAATTGCTGCACAAGAAGTCGTAAACCAATCTAAATCAATTTATATCAATTTAGAACTAAATAAACACTACCACTCTTATCCTTGCCCAAATTCTAAGGACACTTGAAAAAACAATCAAACAATTGTAATTAAGAAAGCATTCTTGTATCTAATTATATATAATCCAAATCCACAACTGGTCAGATACCACCCTCCAAAAGGGTCACATTCAAGGACATTAGGACATGTACCATAAGTTAGTCAACAGCCTAAGGCTAGTTATGCCATGTAAGTTTTCCCCAAACAAGGACAAGGTGACAAAATTCTACACAATTTAAAATGGGGGGGGGGTATGGAATATAGCTCAGTGGTAGAACAATTTGTCTAACATGTGTAAGACCCTAGGTTCAATCCCTAGCACCGCTGAATAAATACACACAAGTTAAGTATGGTGATATATACTTATAATGTCATACTTGGGAGGCAGAGACATGAGGATCAGGATTGGAAGGCTAGCCTTGTCTACAATAGCAACTTTGATGGCTACTTGTGTTACAGGATGCTATATCTCAAAAAAAAAAAAAAAAAAAAAAAAAAGACAAACAAAGAAACAAAAGACAGCTAATAGAGTCAATAAATATAGTCAATTGATGCCTTTAAAAAATTACTTCAGTCCATCGGAGAATTATGAAAGAGTTAAGATTAGTTATGAACCAATTTGAAAAGGAATGACTCAAGAGCTATAAATAAGCAGAAACTTATTCGCCTACAGTTGGGTAAACAGGATGAGGAAGTTAGTTAGCAGAAGGGATAAAGCAAGAAAATGCTGGGAAAACAGGGTTGCAGAGTTATCTGTGAGCCTGTCAAGTCCAAAGACAGCCAGATATGATACCACTACAAGACTGAATTGCCTTTCATGTTTTAAAACAACTAGATAAGTAAAGTTATACTTACATTAACTGGATTTCTTTTGTAATGAAACAATTTTTGATTTATACATAGGGAGAAGTTACTGACATATAACAACAGCAGAAAAGTTCCTAGATCTGACAAATAGGAACTGTTACACACACCCACAGTCTCAGGAAACATCACAACCCATAAAAAATCCAATTAATCAACTGAAGACACTGGAGAGCAGTAAGAGCTAAAGCACATAGTTTATACATAGAAAGATGAAGCAAGAAGGCCATGCCCATTGATAACAAAAGCTCAAGTGAGAAGTGAAGGAAAAGCCTTAAGGAGATAGGAGGTTAAATAAACAGGATGAGAGCACCTGTCTGCAGTAGAAACAAGGTGACATGCACAGAGAACCGGAGATACAGTCATGATCCCACACTAGAGACAAGTTTTAGAAACTTAACTCTGTTCCTACAATGAAATGTGCATTGAAAGGAATACACTTTCAAATGGTGATAGCTAATTTTGATTTTTAATCATTCCTGAAAGATGGAACCTTAATTGAGGAATTGTTTCCATTAGATGGGCCAGTGACCATATCTGACGGATTTTCTTGATTGCAGAGTGATGCACAGGGACCCATCCTATTATAAGGTGCTACTTCTAGGCAGGTAAGCCTGGGCTGTATCAGAAAGACAGCTGAGCAAATAAGGGGAACAAGCCAGTTAGCATTCTTCCATGGTCTCTTCATTTCCTTTCTCCAGGTTCCTGCCTTGGCTTCTGTAAGACATGTAAGTTAAATAAACACTTTCTTTTCAAAGCTTTTTTTTGGGGGGTCAGTTTTAATCAAACTGACCTAAGCAAACTGAGGCCAAAGAATTATACTGAAGCAATGTATTCCTTTTACAGCATATCACTTGATACTAATGACAAAGGAAAAAGTGAGGTTAGCTAATTAATAACTGTGTTCTCTGAAATGAAAAATACCTATGAGATAGAAACAGGTCATCAGTAGCAAAAAACTGGAGGGGAAAAAACTGAGTAGATAAAAACCATTTCAGTTGAGCACCTCAAGTTCTGGTTGTGTCTTAAGAATCACTGTAGGTTGAGAATCAACAGTACGTTCCAGGCCTCAGCTAAATAGCCAGAGCCTCAGAAAAATAAACAACAATTAAAACAAACAAACAAGCAAAAAACCTCCAACAATTTACAAAGGAGGAACTGGAGAGATGGCACAGATGTTAGGAGCACTTTCTGTTCTTACAAATGACTACAGTTCTAAGTGTCCAACAACCCTTTTCTGACCTCTCTGGGCACTACACACATGTGGTATAATACATACATACATGCAGGCAAAACAGTCACAGAAAATAAATTAGTCTTTAAAAACATTAGAGCAGAAGATCAGAGTCATGAACATTAAAAACATAAATATACACGTTATAAGAGAAAAATGTAATAAAACAGGTATTGGCACACAAATAGAGCTCACTTGTTTATGCATTGCCTATATTTGCTTTCATGCAACAACAGCAGAACCCATAAAGCTCAGAAACATGAAACTATTATCATACCCAATATGAAAACTTTGCAAATTCCCATGAGAGCATAAGCAGTGGTGGCAAAGCTGAGCAGACAATCGAGAGAAAGAGGAACTGGGAGAATAGTATTATATTAAGAAGCAGAACACTGGAATCATCAGATACCTGTACGAACACCTCTTAACCTGGAATGTGCTAGCAAAACATTGTCTCAAAAAAAAAAAAGCAAAGGAAAATACTAAATACACAGGTAATAAGTCACAATGAAAAGGTATACTTGAAATAACTCCATAAATATTTGTAGGGTAGGTTAGACAAAATATCTGAAACATGAGATAATAAATTTCAAAATGTTATTAAGGCTAGTGGCTCAAGCCTTAACCCCAGTCCTTAGGAGACTAAGACAAAAGAATTTGCCATGAATTTGTGGCCAGTGTAGAATACACAGAGACCCGGACACCCTAACCTATGACACTTTTTATGAAAAACACCAAACAAATCAAAGCAAACAATGGTCTCCCAAGGTATTTTATATCCCACATCTTAAACCCCAATAAAAGTCAAATTCACAAAAACAAACCATCAAAAAGCCAAACATACTTGCAAGTCAGTATAAGAAACTCAAATATAAGTCCATAAGAAACTCAAATTGCAAGTCCCAAATCTCAATCCTAGCACTCAGGAGGCAGAGACTGGCAGATCTCTATGAGTTTGAGGCCATCCTGTTCTACAGACAGCTCCAAGGCAGCTACTGCTGCATAGAGAAAACTTGACTTGAAAAGCCAAAACCAACTAACCAAACAAAAGAAACTCAAATTGCCTAATATATTTGAGACCATGGGCTCCATTTCCTGCATGGCAAAGGTAAAGGAGGGCCAGTCCTAATCATGTAAAAAGATGATTTGGCGGCATCAGCCAAATCATAATACTATCCCCAAAAGTGTGATGGAAAGTGTGACAGTAAACCTGCCTTGAAACTCTCAGGCAAACTGTGCTGGAGTGCACAGCAGTAAAAACAAGGACAAGAAAACAGCAGAAACAAGAGAAACTGCCTTAGTAAGATAGAAGGAAAAAACAAACTTGAAAGTTGTGGACAAGTGAGTAGCGGTACTTACAAACTCATTCACATTTTCCCTGTTTTATTTCATTAGGAATGAAAAAGACACAATGTATAATATCAAAGATCATATGTCACTTTCACACACAGGTAAAAATAAAAAGGAAACTTTGCTTTTTTGTGCTATTTGGCAGAACAGAATTATATAACAAAGTAGCCTCCATCTTTCAGTGATCCTTTAGCCTTAGCCTCCCAGCTTCTGGGATTACAGGCATGAGCCCCTACATTCAGCTTGCAATTGGCAATGTATCAATGTGAAATCCTGGGAAATGGCTATTCTCATATTCACTAGAGGAACTGTACACTTCATCCAGTCTTAGGAAATAAGGCTGATATTGTACATCTGACCTACAAGGATGCTAACTGTAACATTCTCAATGTAAATATAATTAAGGGAACAGTTTGTGCTAGGGGAATGACTAGGAAGTATGCTTGCCTATCTTATGACAGTCTTGGATTCCATGTCCAGCACAGCAAGAAAAAGGAAAACAGTAACTGAGATGATTCTAAATAGCAAATATAAATTAACGTCTTCTAATCTTAGAATGGAATAGTGTGTCAGTTTTAAAATGATGCCATGAAAGCAATTTAATGCCTGAAAAAGCAGGCAAAAAAATCTATCATTAGTGAGTCCATCAAGAAATGATAAAGACTGTCAGCCTTACCCATCAAAAATTTGAAAATAGAAATTAAAGACTAATGAATTGAATAAGAAATAAAATTAAAGATAGCAAATTTAACAAACTGAATTCATAAACTTTGGGAAGTAGGGAGTTTTCACAGAAATGTAAGGCTAGCTCACTCTTAGAAGAGCTATTGAATACAACAAATACTACAAAATAGCCAAAGGGATAAAGGGTAGTTTCTCCCCCCCACCCCATTTTTTCCAGGCCTGCCTGGATCCTCCTGGCTCAGCTTCCCAACTGATGTCATCACAGGCATGAGTCACTACATTAGCAAAATGTTTCCTCCATGTTCAATAATCACTTACCTAATGGAGTGAGATACCTGTTCCTTTGTCCATGTTTCCTTCTGAGATATTCAGGGAAGCATTAACTCATCTGAATCTGAAATAGTCAAATGTAAGGATTGACATAGTAAATCAAAGGCAATGTTCCTAACTTAACTATAACCAAAAAAAAAAAAAAAAAAAAAAAAAAAAAAAAAGTATGTAAAATAAGATAAAATGTCTCCCACCAGCACATGTATTTGAACACTTGGTCCCCAGGCGGGGGTGATTTGTTGGTGCTAGTTGTATCTATGAAATCTTTGATAAGGAAAGACTAGCAGGTAGAATCGTGCTAGTAGAAGAAAATTCTTGAGGGAAATGGTCCGGACATACTACTTTTTGATTCTCTGCTTCAAGGTGCAAAAAATAGTAGTCACAGGCTAGCGCAGCAGTGGAGGAAGCATGAACCCATCCCAAGTGAGATGGACTATTATTTTCTGAAACTGTAAGCCAAACAAATGATTCCATGGATTGTCAAGATGTCTCAGTTGTACAAAAGTACTTGCTTTCAATGCTGAAAATTAAAGTCCCATCCTTGGAACTCATGGTGGAAGACAAACAATTTTCAAGTCCACATGTGTATCATATAATGTACATGTTCACACAAAATAAACAAATGAAAATATAACAAAAAAATCCTCCCTCCTTTAAACTGTTCTTGTCAGGTATTATTGTCAAAATAAGGCAGGCAGTGGTAGAAATTACTCAGTGGTTATGCACTTATCTAGTATTTCCAAGGCCCTAGGATTAATTTGCAGCATACATTCAAAAGAATTTGTAAAGTGGTTTCAATGACTAATCAGGGCAAAACCTCACCTAAGCCACTATCCTATTTGACTGATTTAGAGCCACTTCAGAGTGCCTGTAACATAGTTCCTCGCTGTGTTGTGCTCTTTTTATTGAAGATTGTCATGGAGCTGTAAGAAATAAATGAAAGTGTAAGTGCAAAAATGATCATAGTACATAAAAAAACAATAAGTAGGAGCCTCTTATATGATCACTAAAAGATTAAAATGCACCAACTTATTTGCATAGATTAAAATTGGAATGATACAAAGAACATGTCCACTGATCAAGAAAATATAAATTCTCAAAATATTTCATATCTATAAAAATAAGTAAGTGAAGATGACTTGGGATGTAACCCAATTGGTAGAGTGCTTGTCTAGCACACACTAAGGCCCTGGAATTCATTATTGTACCACATACACTGGGAAAAGTGCCTGTAACCCCAGAACTCAGGTAGAAGCAGAGGTATCCAAAGTTCAAACCTATCTTCTATACAATTCTATACATTCTTTGGAATGCTGAGGTTCAGTTATCATGTCCTTGGAGGCAAGAACATCAGGACATTCAAGGTCAATCTAGGTTAAGTAGGGAATTTAAGGACAGTCGTGCTACTGAAAGACTGTCTCAAAAACAAAAAGAACATAGGACTAAGACTAGGATTATCTAAGAAGTAGAGAATCACCTAGTATAAATGAAGAAGTGGATTTATTAATTCCTATTACCAAGGGAGTAGGGTTGGATTCATACAAAAACCAGCCAGGTGGTCAAGGCACACCTTTAATCTCAGCACTCGAGAGGCACAGGCATGAGGATCTCTGTGAGTTCAAGGACAGCATGGTCTATAGAGCTAGTTCTAGGACAGGCTCCAAAGCTATATAGAGAAACCCTGTCTGGAAAAACAAAACAAACAAACAAAAAAAAAAAAAACAAAAAAAAACAAAAAAACAAAAAAACCTCATTACAAGTAGATTCAAGGCTGGAGAAACAACTCAGCAGTTAAGACCAGTTGCTGGTCCGGAGGAGGCATAATCTGTAACTCAAATTCCAAATGATCAGATACATACTTTTGCCCTCCATATACACCATGCATGCACACGGCACACATATGTATGGGTGCAAAACACTCATACACATAATAAAAAGCAATCTTAGAAAATAACAACAAAAAGGCTGGGCCATATGGAGCATGCCTGTAATTCTTGCCATGGGGAGACAAATGTCAGTCTTAGGCATGCAGGCAGACACTGTCTTTAAAAAAAAGCAATTGAAAATAAAAAGAGCGGCATAGTGATCCATGCTTTCAGTCCCAGCTGACCTTGACAGAAGGTAGTACAGAAGAGAAAATGCTTCGAAGGATGTAAGCAAGAACAGTATTATTATACTACTCTGTTGCTCACTGAGCCTGGCAAAGGACAAAGGCAGTTATATAGGAACAATTCAAAACTGACTTTCTGACTCCTGATCCCAGTAGGCAGTTCACTTTGTATACATTAACTGTGTATTTTCAAAAGAATTCAAGGAATTATACAGCACCATTCAAGAATTACTACATGTTCATTAAAGGTCAAATTCTAAGATACATATTTGTATATGTTGGACACCTATATGTATGTATGCTCATGCATGCATGTAAGGATTCAGGCTTTATGTTGGCCTCCCCCGTCACCAGGCAGAATGCACTCAGGCAGTCTTCTGGTCAGCCCAAGCCCAGAGTTTCATGACTTCTAGTCTGCAGGCAGGTGCAAATCCTTTAAAAGACAGACCACGCCCACTGATCTCTCTCTGTTCTCCTGAGGCAGACAGGACTTTTGTTTCCCTCTTCTGTGCTGTGTCTCTTCTCATTTCCCCTACTGTCCCTTTTCTAATAAAACTTCCAAGGTCTGCCTTGCATGTTTGTTCCCCATCTGCCAGGGAATCCGCCATGATGCTCCATGCGCTTTGTCATAACATTGGTGCACGTGACTCGGCAGGTTTTCCTGGCATCTCCTCCTGCTCCCGGCTGAGACCCTGTAACCCTCAATTCGGTCACTTTCCCAAATAAGGATCTCTGGATTCTTCCATCCCCACCACCAAGTCCGGTAACCCTGGCCCTTCCTCTCTACCTCTGCCATAATTCCACAAGTTAAGACTTGTATCGAGACCGTGGTCTTTTCGTTTTGGCCCAATAAAAATGCTAGTACTGGGTGATCATGCGTTTTTTCGGGCTATGGGAACCCTGGACTGATGGATCACAAAATCAGTCTATGCCTCCCATATGCAACCCTCCCTTAGTCTTATGGATGCTGAAGATTATATGCAGATGCCAGAGGCTTGCAACAAATGTCAGTTCGGGACGGTCTGAGAGTTTATTTTTCTCACAAACAAGGTTTTCGGGTTTTACAACCTAGCACTGTTCATACCAATTGGTGCATTAGCTTCTTAGTTCCACAGTGAGTCTCTTGGGTTTTACACTCTAGAACAGTTTTTGTAGATTAGTGCATTTATTTCTTAGCCCCACGGGAGTATTTAGGGTTTTACACCCTAGCACTGTCCATACTGACTGGTGCATTCCTTTCTCAGAACCACCTGTGTCTTTTTGGATGTTGTGCCCCTTGGACTCCGGTGGCCTGTTGGCTTCATAGCTTTCTGGCAAACTTGTGGGAAATGGGCCAACAAAACTATCTCAAAACTTTACTGTCCCTCTGCCATCAGATGGAAACCTGTTAATAGCAACTGCCATCTGGACTGAGAGCCACCATGCGCCCTAGCCCGTGGTCTACCCAACCCGTGGGTTATTCACTTTCCTCAGCCTAGGTAGAGGGACAGTCTAGCCAGCTTCTACACACATTTCATGCAAAAACCATGCCTGTTCCATCTGCAGTGCATCTGGTTTCTCTATGTATGTGTATCTCCTTCTAGATTAAGGAAGACATAAGTCTCAAATATTTTTAAATTGTTATATATTCTTATTTGATGATCAAAGTATATTACAAAGGGGCATTTTTATTAAATTCTTTGTCCTTCACAGGCATAAATTTACTAAGTTAAAACCAGTTACAATCAGGCTGGAGGGCTCTGAGTAAAACATACCTTCACAGCAACACAGCTTGAATCAAGTTCACCAGACAGATCCTGAGATATACTAAATAGATAGACAGCCTTCAAATATTCAGAGATCTAGAGAATATGGCATTTAAAATGTTCTTTTAAACAGCTATCTGTAACATAGAGATAGGCCAACCACTGATACCACCCCATTTTCTCCAAGACTACTGGTGGACATTGAATAAATTTACCCACAAAAGTGGTAACACTGGACATTGAGCATATCTGCCTTTCACCTCAACTGCTACAAAGGACTCTTCAGACTGTGGACAAGAGGACAGTGGAATGGACTTTCTCTACATTGCTTAGGCCAATGGTAGGCAAGTATTCCTAAAGCTCCTAATCCATAGGCACATGCTATCAGCAAAATGGTGGGTGTCTTTATAGCCTCTGGCCACAAAAACTATGGAGGACTATGGGAGTGGATGTCCACTTGGCCAGCTAGTACGTCTCTGTCATTCTCTAATCATTAATCCAGGGAAAATTTTATCCTTTTCAAGAACTCTTATGAAGTTTGATAGCTGGTAGGTTTCAGTATAACTTAACATTCCTTTGATCATAAAGATGTTTTAAGCTCTTCCTCCAGCCTTTAGGCTAAGAGAGTATCCCTCCATGGGGAATGGGCTCCCAAAGTCCTTTCCTGCACCAGGGATACATCCTGGTTCCACTGTCAGAGATGTCTTAGACTGCCCAGGCTTTTTAACTGAGACCCATGTTCAAGGTGTCTGAGTCGGTCCAAAGCTGGTTTCCCAGCTATGGGTATGGGGGAGCCATGAGCTCCCCCTTGTTCAGGTCAGCTGTCTCTGTGGGTTTTTGTAGCCTGGTCTTGACCCCTTTTCTTATCACTCCTCTCTCTTTGCCACTGGATTCCAGGAGTTTGGCTCAGTATTTTAGCTGTGGGTGTCTGCTTCTGTTTTCATCAGCAACTAGGTAAGGGCTCCCTGTGTAGTGGGGGTGGGATGGAATGGAGGTTGGGAGGACTGGGATCAATATGTAAAATAAGAAAAAATAATATAAAAATGTTTTAAGATATAAAGTTTATGTAAGAATAAGAACTTAAGATGTATCAATCTAAAAATGTTTTATGGTATAACAAAATAACAAGGTGTGAAAATCAGAGTTCCTTCTCTCTTATTCTACTGTTCATAGCCTTAACATTAATCAATAGTTTTAATAAGTTACTAATCCATCTCTGGCAGAGTACAAAACACTAAACTATACCAGTATACGATAATTGCAGGCTCAAAATTAAGGTACTTTTCATTGTGCTAAAGATATCTGTCAGTTTTTAGGAGTGTTAATACTTTCAACCAAAATCATTTCTAGCTTGAGTATACTGTAATTTCTATAATGTACAGATCATAAACAATGGAAATGCTAATGTATCTAAAAACTTATGTTTTTACAGGATTCTTTTAAGTTCCAGGGAGTTGAATTGGAACCAAACAGGTCAGATTCATTCCAGAGTATCACTCAACCTTTCCCTGGTCCCAGGACTCTCTTCCCTAATCTTGTGACCCCTCTTGGGGACCCCTCCCTCATCTTATGATCCTCCTTCACTCAAGTACCAGGACATAAGAAAAAAAACTGTTTGTCCTCTGCTCTCCCAACAACTTGCCAGGTCTAAGAGGTGCCAGAGAATTCCATACATCTTGGACTGCGATGAAACACCACCCAGCTTCCTCAGGTTCCCCAAAGATGGTCAACAACCCCCAGGTCAGCAGAAGAAATGTTTAGAACTCTAGAGACCCTTATTTCCTTACTTGCCATGCCTAACTCCTAACCTTTTAAACAATAAATAAAGGTGGGAATGTAAGGATTCAGGGTTTATGCTGGCCTACCTCTGTCACCTGGCAGAATGCAGTCAGCTAGTACCCTAGTCAGCCCAGGGTTCTATGACTACTAGTGTGCAGCCAGGTGCAAAGGACCCCTTTGAAAGACAGACCCTGGTCACTTATTTCTTCTCAGCTCTTTTTCCCAGTGTTCCCCCTGAGGCAGACAAGACTTTCTGTCTCCCTCTTCTGTCTTCTCTCTGTGGGTATCTCTAGTCTCCTTCTCACTAAGCTATCTTCCTGGTAGGTTTGTCTTTCACCTCAGTCTTCCTCACCTGCCATGGACTATGGTCAAGGTACCCTAACAGTGAATACACGGGAAATGTGCAGAGGCCAGAGGACCTCACTCCATTATTGTCTACTTCATTTTTTTTTTTTTTTTTTTTTTTTTGGACACAGGGTCTCTTATTGAACCTGGAGCAAACTTGGAGGCTCCAATCCCCATTCATCCTCATGTCTCTCACCTATAGCAATGTGGTTACATGTTCTCATGGCCATGTCAGGCTTTTTTTTTAGGTGTGTGTGTGTGTGTACACTTGGGCATGTGAATGTACACTACATGGCAGTGAGAAAAGGGTACTACATTGATGAGAGATTATTCTACAAATGTTTCTTATTGGTTGATGAATAAAGCACTGTTGGCTAATAGAAAGGCAAGATAGGTGTGACTAGGAGACAAGGAAGATGTAGTAGCGAGGAGTCGAAATGTAGGACTAAGGAGTATGAGGTCCGGACCCTTTCTCCAGTAAGATAAGACCACCTGGAAACACTTAGATTGATCGAAATGGGTTAATACTTAAGACAGAGCTAGTCAATATGAAAAACAGCTTTATATCTAATAGAGTCTCTGTATGTTATTTGAAAATGTAAGAGTGGGGCTCTATACTGATAGAATGGTTATCTAGCAAGCCTAAGGTCCCCACCCCAGCAAGGACGACAAGAAAATATAAAAAGTGTCAAGATATCAAGCCCCGTGGCAAAGGCCTATAATTTCAATTACTTGGGAGGTTGAGGCAGAAAAAAAAACATTGAAGTCTGCTGGGGCTAAAGAGTGAATTTAATACCAGCCTAAACAATTAAGTGACATCCCTGTCTCAAAATGAAATTAACTAAATAACTAAGTCAATGGGTTTCTGGTACATCACGTGCCTACCATGCAAAATGCTCCAGGGTCAATCTCTAGTACCACAAAACAAACAAACAAACAAACAAACAAACAAACACAAAAGCCATGTTCTAAAAACTTAAATATCTGGGTATACCTTTAATCCCATCACTCGAGAGAAAGACAGTTGAATTTCTGAGAATTCAAGGCCAGCATGGTTTACAGAGGAGACAGAGAAACCCTGTCTCAAAATACCAAAACAAAAACTTGAAAAACGGGGCAGGGGTTAGGAGGAGGTGCTGAAAAGATGGCTCAGTGGTTAGATTCCCGGCACCAATGTGGTGGCTGGAACTGTCTGGTAACTCCAGTCTTACCAGACCCCGTCCCCAGACCCCCATCCACTTGTGGACTTTACCATACATGCATGTAGTATCAACATACATGCAGGCAAAAGTCCCATACACATAATTATGCTTTTTAAGTCCTAATTCTAACTAATCAGAAACCTGATTGTGGTTAGTAACGTTACTATCTCTGACAAAAACCAGGGACAAACAACTTAAAAGAGGGAAGGAAGGTTTATTTTGACTCCAAAGCTTCAAAGGTTTCAGTCCATGCCAACTGGCCCTGTTCCCTCCAGCCTGTGGCAAGGAAGATCAGGACAAAGAGAATAAGGTAAAGTTTTGGGAGACCCAGGGCTACAGAAAAACCTGGTTTTAACCCCTCTTCCCCAAAAGAAATGGCATTTCTAAGAGTCTCCCTAATGAGAAGTGAGATCAAAGGCAGCCTTGATTTCCCTACTTACCTTACTTACTCTGTTACCTTTATCAGTGAGGAGAGAACCCTCCTCTTCTCTTTTGCGATCATTCATAGGATTTGGCAAAATCCACAACCTTTTTCAAAGATACCTTCCCCTGAGGAAGAGATACAGTTCAGTGGTAGTGCAATTGTCTAGGATGTCCATGAACCTGGGCTTGAGTCTAGCCAAAAGAAAAGCAACAAAAAGATTGTCTGCCACTATCCATGATTTCCCCACACTCAGCTAGATCAGCCATCATTTCATAAAGAGGCAACGGCAGGTATTAACAATGGCAGAGATGGGCTAGTGAATACCTGTAATCCCAGCACTCGGGAGGTGGTAGTTAAGGGATTGCCAACTTTGAGACCATGCTGTACTAAAGTTCCAGGTAAACCTGAGCTACAGGGATCCTGTCAAATCTTTATAAAGAAACAGAAAAAACAGTGCAAAGAGATGAAAACATGAGATACGGCTTGGTTAACTCATTTTTCATGTGGTTCTTTATAGCCTATGATGCCTCAAATTGGTAATCTTCTTACCTCAATTCTGCTGGGTTTACAGCTACTCTGCTTGGTTAACTTCATTCAATGCAATTTCATATTATAGAGGGCAAAATCCTGCTAGGTACTAATGGTGCATGCCTTTTATCTCAGCATTCCAGAAACAGAGGCATATGGATATCTGAGTTCAAGGACAACCTGGTTCACAGAGCTTCAGAGAAACCCTGTCTTGAAAAATCAAAATAGACCAAAACTAAAGAAGGGGAGCTACTTCCAGGACAGGCTCCAAAGCCATAGAGAATTCATGTCTCAAAAAAGTATTAACAACTTATCAAGGCTTTCCACCAACTCTCAAAGGAAACAATAATTCATCCTGGTGTGCTGGCGAATTTTGAGCATGATAATCTGAGGGGCAGATCTTAAAAGTTTATCTTGACCAATGAGAAAATCCAGGCTTCCCAGCAATTTGCTTGTTCAAAAGCATCCCAGAGTGATTTGATATGTAATCAGATTTTATATCATAGTAATTACCCTCATCAGGAAAGTACAATCTCAGAAACTGTAATAGCCTGGGGGCTCATACTTTTTACCAGGCGTACGCAGGCTGAGGCAGAAGGACTGACAAGTCTTGCACCAGCCTAGGCTACAAAATGACTTCCCGACCTCTCCCCACCCCACAAAAATCCCAAGGTAGTAATAATCTTTAAAATGAGAAAACATCTTTTAGTGGGCACTCAATTTTATTTTTAAGTAGATAAATTTGAATTCAAATTTATATCCATAAATATAATCGTGGGTTATTTCCAATTTCACCAAGTATATAAATGGGAAAAAAGGTTAGGTTTATTCCTTAGTATAGCTTGAATATTTTAGTCTATTTTCACATAATGGGTAAATGTTAAGTAACTGCCTGATGCCACCTACTAAGACCACCTTTCCTGTCCCTTCTCATTAACTAGACAAGCCCAGTAGAGACACTGAATCACTTACCAAGATTTTATCATGATTTTACACTACATTCTTAATAACTTCAGTGGACCAAAGGGCTCCATTTGTCTTCACAAACAGCATAATATCTGACTGCATACTCTAGAGATAGGAAAAAACAATAAATTAAGATTAGCATTCAAGCTTTGGAACCCAACTTTAATTTTTTCCTCCTTTGGCGTCCATGTAGCCATACCAGGCTTCTCATTTTTCCCCCCTTCTGCTCCCTCTCTCCAGGGTAGTTTGAAATCTTAGTTCATTCCCTGGTGCAACAAATAAATGAATAATTAAATACATTTAATGCTTATAAATAAAACCAGTATTTTTTATACTTAACATACTCACTTTTGCCTTTTAAAAACAAACGATTTATTTTATGTGCATTGGTGTTTTATATGCATGTACCTCTGTGTGAGAGTGTCAAATGCCCTGGAACTGGCATTACAGGTAATTGTGAACTGCCATGTGGGGGGTAGGAAATTGAACCTGGGTCCCTTGGGAAAGCACTCATTGTTCTTCACCACTGAATCATCTCTCCAGTCCCCCAATTTTTTTTTCTTTTAAATCTTATCCCTTGACACTTTCATGCATGTATAGAATGTTTTAATTATACTGTTCTCTTACCTTCATTTCCTTTCTTTGTTCCCTGTCCTTCTTCCCAGAAAAGCCCTCCTCCTTTCATGTTAGTTTTTTTTTTTTTTTTTTTTTTTTTGTAAAGTTAACTTTGGATAGGCAAGATGGCATAGGTCTGTAATCTCAGCATTCTGGAGTGTGAGGCAGGAGATTTACATGGGAGACCATCATGAGCTACAGAACAAGACTGTCTCAAAAACCCCCTAAATTCTAGAGGACTGAAATTAGGGGTAGACTGCTTGCCAAGCACACATAAGACTGAATTTGATTTCTAGCAATCCAAAAAGTAAAATAATAAGTTAATCTGGGTAGAGGTACTAAGTAACTATACTAAATTGTCAAATGAATGTGATCTCTAGACCTTAATTACATTCATATCTTTCCTCTGTGACTTCATTAGCCCTATCTTTGGATTGGGGCCAGCTTTCTATATCTGCAGTCCAATAACCTACATTCCATATTCCTGACCAAAATATCCCAACACAACATGTGGTGGTACTTGTATGTTAACCCAAGCATACAGAAGGCTGAGGCAAAAGGCAGTGGTGGTGCATGCTTTTAATCCCAGCACTTAGGAGGCAGAGGCAGGTAGATCTCTGAGGCCAGCCTGGTCTACAGAGGGACTTCCAGGGCAGCCAGAGCTGTTACACAAAGAAACCCTATCTTGAAAAACAAAAAACAAGCAAGCAAGCAAACAAACAAACAAAAAAAGGACAGAAAGCGAAAGCTCAGAAACATAAAGAGAGACCCTAAGAGGTAACCAAATCTTCATTTTGTTATCATTACGAGATGGTATGTGATTTACAACTCTTGGTTATGGACAAACAAAACCAAACAAAAACAAGAAAAAAAAACCCACTGCATTTTCATAATTATATCACCTTTCCAGTTATTTAGTAGTACTGAAAAACAGCAGCTGCTCAGGTTATCAGAAGTGACTAGTTTCCTAATCTCCAAGACTCCTCATTGGAGGAATAACTGGAAGATAAATTGTCAAAGGAAAAGCCAAAGAATCCCAAGTATCCATGGTTCTAAGGGGGACATCCTGGGTGCTTAGCAGAAAAAGTAACCTACAAAATCTAGCCATTTGGCAACACAAGCTATTAACCTGCCATTAGATGTTGGTGGCACCAGTTAAAACTGCTAGGTTTCGTGTGTTTTCATCAGACGAAAGAAATCGTTCAACTTAAACCTCAGGAAGGCCAAGTAGCAGATTCCTAGGGTTCATGTTGATTAGCATCACCATCACCTACCACCACTCTTCTACTATCAATTCTCTAGTGTAATAGTGGCCAGGAAACCCTGAGTGAAAGCTCTCTCACCATAAATGGGGCAAGTCTGCTGCCTAGCAGACCTGGCGGTATAGCAGACACCTTAAAGAGTTTGCGCTCTCCCTTTCTTAGGCAAACTAAAGCTGCTATTTACTACATTAATATCTGTGTAGCCATGCACAGCTGCTGTTATTATATTGTGTTTAACTCATAGAGCCAAGGGTGGGAAAAGAAGGAATGTGGACATGACTGAACAGGGAAACAAATGTTAAGTATAAACTGTAGTCAAATGCCTGCACTTGCCTAATTGGCAGTGCCTTTCTCTTGGGGAAAAAAAAAGAGAGCTCCCTTTTACCATGCCATGGCAGCTCTTTTCTAAATGACTATATTCAGTCTCTAAGTCCTGCAACCATCTCTATTTACTCCACTTCTGTTGAGGTTGCTGCATTGAAGATGTGAAACCCCTAAAATCTTAAAACAAACCGTGTCAGGGAACAGATTGGTGTAGCTGCATCCACTCAAGTCCAAGGCCCTGAGTTAAGATACCCAGCACTACGAACCAGTAATAAAACCTCATCTTAGTGTTAGTAGAAACTGAGCATCTGGGTCAGGGTTAAGGGGGTATCAGGATGAATGTATAGAAGGCCTTGTAAAGTAAGAAAAGCAAAGCCATAACCCAAAAAGTCCCAAAACATGTGAGGTAAATTTTCCCTAACTACTTTCATGTTAAGTATAAATAGGAGCTCTGATTTTATAAGTTAAATCAACTATACTTACTCGTCTATAGTCATTTTCTTTAAATTACTATAATGTAACCTAAGTTAAATATCCATCTATGAGACATTTGCTTTGTTGAGACAAGGTATCAGGTAACCCAGGCTAGCCTTAAATTCTACGTAGCGAAAGAGACTCCATACTCATGATTATGCAGCTTCCACATCCCAGGTGCTAGGATTACAGGCATGGGACACCACACTCCACTTATTATCTGTCTATTTTGTTTTTAGAACTAATATCCCCTTTTCCAGTGAGAAAACACTCTACGCACTCAGAGATTAATAAAGGAAAACCTCTTTAATAGCACTCATCCAGAGAGGCCTATGCATTGCACATATGCTGTCATCCTTAAGCCTCTTTTCAATCCCAGGCCCAGGTTACAATATGAATATAAACAGACTGGAGAGTCAATCTGGGCAATGGGAAATTTATATAGCAAAGATAATGCCAGGATTATTTCTTTCTCTCTTTTTTTTTTTTTAATGGCGTGGTGGTGGTGGTGTTCCTTTAGAGACAAGATTCAGGTTGGCCTTGAATTGACCTCTTTTTTTGTGCCAGGAGGTGGTGGCGCTTGCATTTACTCTCCGCACTCAGGAGGAAGAGGCAGGTGGATCTCTGAGTTTGAGACCAGCCTGGTCTACAAGAGCTAGTTCCAGGACAGCCTCCAAAGACAGAGAAACCCTGTCTCAAAAAACCAAAAGAGAAAAAAAAAAAAAAAAATATATATATATATATATATATATATATATACATACACCTAGGGTACCATTTCTCTTAGAGGCGCAAAAAAAAAAAAAAAAAAAAAAAACCACAATGGAGCCTCTCTAATAAAAGGTACAGTGTGATTTAACACCTTTCCTTCCTCCTACTATTTTCAGCAAACAATGAGCAGAAGCCATCCTTTCAAAAGCAAAATGGTTGCTTATCTAGCTACTCTACCTAATCTTTTCTGGGTGAATCTGCTCTGAAGTATTTATTTAGGCTATACTAATTAGTATTCCTCAGTATTTCCTCTACCTTGATCAAGAGAATAAAACAACAGATTTCATTTTGTGGGTATGGGTGAGGGGTTCCTTACAGGTGTGGGTGAGGTATAGAAGCAGCAATGACTCAAAGGCAGCTGCATCACCAAAGCAGCAGGGGTGGCAGCTCCTGAAAGCTGGGATGCTAGGGCTCACTGCACCACATGCAAGCTGTTTGACAGGTCATAAAAGGTCAGAAGACTGGCTGCTCTCTGCCTCTTCCAGGCAGCTTGGCTGGGCTAAGAGTGTCACTCAGCAATCTTATTGTATATATTAATAAACTTGAGGAAAAAGGGGCCTGGTGCATGTGGTTAGGGTTTCTCTGTGTAACAGTCCTGGCTGTCCTGGAACTTGCTCTGTAGACCAGGCTGACCTCAAACTCACTGAGATCTGCCTGCTTCTCCATACTGAGTGCTGGGATTGAAGGTGTGCACCACCACCTCCTGGAACAAAAAAAAAAAAAAAAAAAAAAAAAAAAAAAAATCTTTAAGACCCACTGATTAGGAATGAATAAGATAAAGCAAATACAGCAAAATTTTCATTACAAATGTAGGAATTAGAGTGTGGGTACCGGAAAACACTTATATTAAAATGGTAGAAGAGGGGCTGGAGAGATGGCTCAGCAGCTGAGAGACCTGGCTGTTCTGAGTTCAACTCCCAGCAACCACATGGTAGCTCACACCCATCTATAGTGGAATCTGATGCCCTCTTCTGGCATAAAGTCATACATGCAGATAGAGCACTCATATGCATTAAATGAATATTAAAATAAATAAAAAATAAAATGGTAGAAGAAACCTAGCAAGCTGTTTGAAGAATAAAACTATAAGGGCCATCCCCATGTTACTTCTAGAATGAGCTCAAGATATAAGCCTATGTTCCACAATGTTCCTCCATGTGGTTTTCTCTTGGTGCAAGGGATGATTGAGTAAACCCTTACAAGTCAACATCTTTAATCTCACCCCCATTAGGGTGGGGTTTTGTTGTTTTTAATGTTTGTTGATAGTCAAATTCAGGGCAGGGTTTGTTTTTACCTTTTTTATTTCTTACTTCTGATTTATAGCCCTTTAACTTCTCAGTGTAGCAAAATAAACACAACAGACTCTTAGGGAAGGCACCAAAACATTGCTTTTTGCCTTGGGCCAGGGGCAGGCTATAAAGTCTTATTAATACCCCAGCTGACTAGTAGAATAAACCTGAGTAAGTGAATTACTTCACATTCCTGGCTTCTCTGGTTAAAAATTAGAACCTCATCCTATCACATCATCTGTGGTCTCCCATCTCTAGCTGCTGCCTTCACTTGCTATGAACCAACTGCTCCTATGCCATAGATGAATCCAGTTCTTTCACCAGCTTCTTTCTACAAGTAGAGCTGCTACTTGAAGTGCACCCAGAAGTGCTTCTACAAAGAGGCTTTGTACAACTGCAATAGTTGTGCACAAAGCAGAGACATCTCTGCAACCAGATACAGAGAATGTGTATAGACCTGGGCCACAATCTTGACACATCCTCCACATCTCTTTCTATAAGGCATGTAACTGATAATAAAAGTGTTGACATGAATTAAAAAGGAAAATCAACACATTAAAAAGTTAGGGGCTGGAGAAGATGGCTCTGGCAAAAGAGCACTGGCTGCTCTTCCCGGGGACCCAAATTGTGGTTCACAACCTACTATAACTCCAGTTCCAGGAGACCCAATATGTTCTTCTGGTATCATCAGGCACTGAAGGAACATGGCACACACATATCTGTAGGCAAAACAGCCACACTCATAAAAGTACAGGTTAAAAAACAAAAGCAACATAATTGCCAGGCCAAGTAGTCCATACTTGCAATTCTAGCACTTTGGAGGCCAGACCCTACCTCAAAAAAGTAAATTCTTTTAAAAGGAGAGAATGATGATGTAGTTCAATTGGTTTTCATTTAACATGCAGGGAGCACCGGGTTGCATTTCCAGCATTGAATAAAAACAAGAAGACAGGAACAGTAGCACAAACCTGTAATTCCAGCACTTGAGCAGAAGCATGGGATACCTTCAGTTATCCTCTGGTAGGTACATCTGGTGTTCAAAGCCGGACACAGTTAGGGTTCTAAGCACCAGCTCTAAACTAAACAAACAAAAGCTTTACTTGACTAGCATGTCTAGCATGTACAAGGGCCTACTATCTATCTCATGGCATTGATAAACCACCAAACCAACCACTGAGACCAAACTCCAAATATCTGCCTCAACCTACTTTTCTTCTGTCCTCCTCCAAAATCCATCCTTTCTGCATTCTCACTCCAAATTCATGGTGTGGCCAGGGAGGCAAGTGGGAAGGCATCTAGGCTTGCCTGTCCACATGCTTCAAGTCATTATTAAAGATTTATTTTAAAGGAGAAGCAAGCAATCCTTTTGCATTGCACAAAATAAAATGATTCTTCCTGGAAGAAAACGAGAAAAATGAATGTTTAGAGTTAGTGCTCAAAAATAGATCCTGAAGGACAATTAGTAACTACAAGACCCTGAGAACTCTCCTAGCATATCTGAAACAACAAAAAAGACTTGACAAAAGCAATACTGAGTTTCTCCTCACCCTTTTCTGGGGTGGGGGGTGGTCTTCTGTATTCTGTATTATCCTGGGCTAGCTTGAAACCTTGAAACCTATGGTGATCCTCCTGCCTCAACTTTCAAATCCTGTGATTACTATATGGTGCTGAATGTGTTTCTAAACCACTAAACGGAGCAAGCTGGGCAGTAGTTGAACACACCTTTAGTCCTAGCACTCAGGAGGCAGAGGCAGGGGGATTTCTGTGAGTTCAAGGTCAGCCTGGTCTACAGAGTGTGAAAAAAAAAAAAATCAAAGGGGGAAAAAGGCTAAACTGATCTCTGGTAAATGGGGGAACATAAAACCTTTACCAAGATATCCAGAGACAAAAATGTCTGGCTCATTCCAACAGAAAAGTATCTGTAAAACTGGGGATCCCAGGAGGTACATGGCTTTATACTACTTAAAGGGTGACTCTAGTATTGGGGGGGGGGGCATTTAGAAAGAGGATTGAAAACAAAAGGAGCATTTGGCAAACATTGGGCTATTAGGATGAGGCTCAGATCTGACCAGCACCCAGGCCCCACCAAGGGAGCAAATGTCAGCAGTACTAACAATAGAAACTTGTAACTATCAAGGCCTGAAATCCAAACACAGAAAAGCACTCTCTTGAAAATCCCTGAGAAAATAGATAACTAGAAAAAAGTGCCTGCCCATTTTGAAGCAGTTGACAGTTAAGAACCTGTTGAGAACACTTTAGCAGATACACAAATGTTTATTCGCCCAATAAATATTTACTGAAGCCTACTAAAATATGCCAGATTGAGCTTTGGAAATAAAATTCTCATGGAGCCTACAGTTTAGAACATAGGAGAGAGAACAGGCATGCACGCACACACAGAACAGTCTGATAAATGCTATTAAGATTTATCAGGTGGTACTATAATGGCTGATGTAAAATTTCTTACAGGATGTGATTCTCCAGGATGCTGGTGTTGTAACAACTGGAGAGGGGGGGGGGGGAAATCAGTGCACAAATCAAGTGTTAAAACACTTTTTAAAATTGTCTGGCCATTTCACACAATTCCATTTTCCTTAATCCCCAATCCTAGTTTGACTGCAGGAGATGCTGGCATGGGGTGGAATGCTTAAAGACAGACACACAGCTAGAAAAAGGATGTTTTTAGCCACCTCTGTAATGTATGGTAACCGTCCCCCAGCTTTTCTTTTATATTTCAGTCCTTCCAACCCATTGCATAAAGCCTTATTTAATACTATCTACAGCTAGAAAAATGCTAAAAAGTGAGGTTACAATTAACTAGGTTAAAATCAGTATAACTAAGTAGTTGAAAGCAACTTGGCTCCTTTAACTACTCCCAAATCTACAACCCAGGCTTATATTATAATTCTGGTACTTGGGAGTCTGGGGCAGAATGATCCCCACAAACAGGCAGCCTGCCTACATTACATAGGCAGCACTAGACTAGCCTGAGCCACATTAGTGTTTCAAAAAATAAGTAAAAGTAAATATATAAATTAGTAAATAAAAACAAAATGTAGCAATGCCACCTATAATTCCAGCACTGGGGATGTGGAGGCAGACGGACTAAAGTTTCAACGGTCAACTTAAATTACACACACACACAAAGAAAAAAAGACTATTAAATGCAAAATAGATGAGATATGATTATGGAAGAGAAATGTTAAGAGTACCGCATTTAATAATTCTTAAGGAAGTAAAGTGTATGGACCAGGAGTAACCAGTTTCAGAAATCAAAAAAATACTCCCCACCCTTCCCAAGGTCTGAAAACACCTGATTCACATTAGAAACCAGAGCAAGTTCCAGGACAGGCTCCAAAGCCACAGAGAAACCCTGTCTCAAAGAGCAGAAACCTGAAAACCAGGCACTCCCTTTTTAAAGAACTGAGTAACAGTAAGAGTCTCTTTGAGGAGAGATTACCACTATAAAAAGTTACTCGGAAATCCCAGCATCTGTCACAGACACAGCAGCAAACGCTGCAGGCAGCGCCTCAGCTCCAGGCACCCTCACAACCGGCCCTGGGCCCTGTTTCTGCGCAGGCATCCCTGTCTCAGCATGGGTGTCACTTCCCACTTCCGTTTCTGCCAGGGCGCTCAAGCGCCTGACGCGAGAAAAGAGGGGGAGGGGGAGTCTCAACCCGCGCAAAACCTGAGACTACATTTCCCGAAGGGCCCTGGTGAAGTCAACCGGAAGTGGATCCTGGGCCTTCAACTCGCGCGAGCGAAGAAGTCTAGAGCCAACAAGATGGTCGAGCACCCGATAGGGATCTTTAGGAAAAACTTTTCTGTCAGAACAACTTTCTAGCTTTAAACCAGAATCAAATTCTAACAGCGTTTAGGTAGTTTAAAGACCTAGTGTCCACGCTCTTCTCGCCTACGTAGCGAGTTGAAAGTCAGCCAAGGCTCCAGCAGCCCAACACCGGGCGAGAGCGGGGGGGGGGGGGGGAGGGGCGGGCGCGGGGGATGAGGGACCGGGAACAGGCGATGCCAGAGAACAAAGAGTTGCTTTCACGTGGTCACTGCTGACCCCCAGAATTCCATTTTTGGGGAAGGATTTCAAAGCTGAAATACCCAGGATAGCCATTGGAAGTATCTCAAATTTATTTCATGGCCAAATTGTATATTTTAATCTAGACAAGTTGGGGAAATACGTATTTTGAAAGATTAGTGGTGCCAGGTACTGCACACCCAGAGTTCTGCAAGACTTAAAAAATGCTCCAAATACAGAGGATCCATCAGCAAGAGATGTAGTATCAGACATTTGCACAACTTTTAAAGCAGTGGCCCTCTGCTTACTAATTTTCCCTATTGTGATTTAAAAATAAAGCTGTCAATAAAGTTAGTTGTCAGGGTTAACTGCAGAGATGATGGGGTTTCTGCTTGGGGATTTTTGTTATGAGGGAAATGGTACTCTGCCCTTTTTTATGGTGCTGTAGTTGTATGTGTACAATATTCTTAGATAAAGGTCTAAGTATTCAGACAATGTAGATAAGCAAAGTGACTGAACCCAAACCAGAATATAAACACCACAACCCTTACTATCAAGTGTGGGTTCCTCCCTTCAAAAACAACTACAAAAAAAAAAAAGAAAGAAATCTGGTGATGAGTATGCATGACTTGTCTGGAACAGCAAATTTTATGTTGTAGCAAAATGTTATTCTGAAACAAACCAAAGAGAAAAAAGTTCCTTGGTGGAGATGGCTTTACAAAGACAACATGGAATTGTTCTGTGTCCCATAATGGATTTTTGTTGTTTTAGGAGACAAGGTTTTGCTATGCAGTCAACTCACAGCAATCCTGCCTCATTCTCCCAAATGCTGGGGTTATAGGCATTTGCCACCACACTTGGTTAACATTATTTTTCTTTAAGAAGAGCTCATAATGTCTAGATTGTCCTCAAATGAAGCATATAACTGAGGATTGCCTTGAACTCCTAGTACTTATGTTTACTCCCTGAGTGATAGGATTACAAACATGCACACACCAGATTTTATGCTGTGCTGGGGGTTGAATTCACGGATTTGCTCATACTAGGCCTAAGTAGTCTAAATACTGAGCTACATTCCCACCCTCCCATACCATTTTTTTTTTTAAAAAAATAATATGGCCTAGTGTTTTTATTATTTTTGTTGCGTAGTGGGCTTGTGAAGATCCAGAAGTTCAGGAATTGGCTCTCTCATCCTACCATTTGGGTCTGGGCTTGAACTCAAAGTGGTCACAGGCTTGGTGACAAGCACTTTTAGCTACTGAGCTAGGCTTGAACCAGCAAACTCAACAAATGACAATATATTATTGAACCAGCAAACTCAACAAATGACAACATATTATTGGCGGTTAAACTGAGACTCCAGTTTGGGGACTCACTATCTCTGAGTTAATTATATTTTGAAGCAACGGGAATAGCCAAATACATTGGTAATGAAGGAGGGAGGCATAAGGATCGTAGTTTTTATCATCCTTAACATTATCAATTTTGATGCCAGCCTGTGTCTCCAAACAAAATACATACACATTTTTCAAAGTAATTTTTACATATCATTCTTTTCATATTAGGTGAACAAAAATGAAATGAAAATTCAGTACCTAAATGACTAGGTGCAAAGTATGACAGAAGTTTTTGGAAAGCAATTACAATCAATATATATTCAAATTTTACTGAATAATTCTAATTCTGGAATTTGTTAAAGAAATAGGGAAAAAAAAAACCAGGACAAGATGGCTCAGCAGGCAGACTGCCACAAAAACCTGGAACTCACATAATGATGATAAACATCAACTTCACAAAGTTGACATCTAACCACATTCATACTATGGCACAAATCCCCCCTCCCTAGAATAGTAAAGTTTTTAAAAAGTAGAAACAAAATGAATAAAAACTAAAAAGACTTAATAAATGTTTACTAAAAGATGTATAAAATACTTGCACATATGAAACCATTGAATGACAAATGTGGAAATATACACATTATAATGTTGAATAGAAAATATATAATAGTACATATATGATCAACAGTGTAGATGATTGCAAAGAAAAGGGAAACTAGTGAACAGTGTAGTTAACAGTGTCTCTGGGTGATATTAGCTTTTTTTCCTCTAAAAGGTATTTAATTTCTTGTTTGGAGACCTATTCATTTGTAAAGACTGGAAGGAAAAACAAAATGAGATCTGACCACATGGTATCAAATCTATACTACCCAAAATAACATGAATTAGTTATTTGTACATGTTATAAAAATGAGGGGGGGGGGGCTGGAGAGATGGCTCAGTGGTTAGGAGCACTGGCTGCTCTTCCAAAGGACCCGGGTTCAATTCCCAGCACCCACATGGCAGCTCACTACTGTCTGTAACTTCAGTTCCTGGAGGCTGGACGCCCTCACAGACATACATACAGGCAAAACATCAATGCTCACAAAATAAAAATTATTAAAAAAAAATTTGAGTATGGGCAGTGGTGGCACATGCCTTTAATCCCAGCACTTGGGAGGCAGATGCAGACGAATCTCTGTGAGTTTGAGACCAGCTTGATCTACCAAAGTTACAGAGAAACCCTGTCTAGAAAAACAAAACAAAGATTTACTGTATCTGGGCTGGAGAGATGGCTCAGAGGTTAAGAGCACTGACTGCTCTTCCAGGTCCTGAGTTCAATTCCTAGCACCCACATGGTGGCTCACAACCATCTGTAATGAGATCTGCAGGGATACATACAGATAGGATACTGTATACATAATAAATATTTAAAAAAAAAATTGAACAATAGAACACTAATGGGCAGTGAATAGTAAAGTAAGATTTCAACAGATATTAAGATATGAAATATCACGAGTAAAAATAAAATAGAAACATACATAGAAAAAAGAATTTAAACACCAATTTTTTAAAAAGGAAAAATGCTGATTTTTACACAATTTATTTAAAAACACAATACAGTACTTCTGAGTAAAATTTGGCACAACCTTTTGGGGAAGAATTTGGCAATTATTTAATCAAGTGTTAAAGTATTCATAACATTTAATATAATAATTCCATGTAAATGGATCTATTCTAATAACAATTTAACTTGTACTTTTTGTATCACCAACAAAAGCCAATATTTACTATTATAGACATTTTCGACAACAAATCAATGAAAGCTTTTCAAAAAAATCTGCAGCAAACTCTGGTTGCCTTAAAGCCTGGGACTAGATCATAAATCAAGCAAAAACATGGGTGTGTCCAGCCTGCTGCAGTCGGCCATTTTATGTGCTCTGCAGAAAATTACTGAAGACAACTGTACATAAGGAGAGCCACTCCCAGAGTTTCCAAATCAACAATTTATTTTTTGTTTCCCATTCTTATAAGCAAGTGTTATGCACTGAGGTAAAAGCAGTAAACTGTTTCCTTTCTCAATGCTTTGTTTAAGGTTTATGATTTCAGACAAAAATTGAAATAATTCCCTTAAATGTGTCCCTTTGTTATAAGGGACAAGGAATGTTTAAGAGAACAGGATTGTGAAATAATAAACCGTGAAGAAATACCAGTCTCGATCACTCAATTGGCTATCAAACCTTAAATTAACCTGTTCCTCAAAGTTCTCATCTGTAATAAAATGAGTAAAATGCTATCTACTTCGTAGGATTGTGGAGACTACGAAATAAGTCAAAGCATTATGTAAAGCCTTTAGACTAATACCTTGTGCTAATAAGTACTATAAACCTGTACATATTAGATTAAGGCCCAAAGAACGAAATAGGAACAGCAAAAGATCATTGACAGGATTAATAGGAAAGATACCTCATTCTAAAATTCTGTACCTTTTCTTATTATCTAAAAGCTATACTTCAGCAATTAACTGTAGATTTTCACTTGTAATCCTCAAAGGCACAACAGTTCTGCAACCAAACAAAGCGAAACAACCTCCAGCTTTACCTCATACCAAACCATACAGAAAGTTCTACAGAAGAAAGAGAAAAGGCATAAGCTCGCAATCCCTTTATATTACTGCCTTTACTTTTAGTGCTCTGCGTTGTCAGTAAGGAGGGCCATTTGCCCACGTCTTAGGTTTCAATCAATGTAACACGGATGTAGAAACTTCCAAACCCTCTCGCCTATATTCTGTAGGGGAGAAAAAGCCGGGCGTTTCTGGCAGACATAAAATGTAGGAGCCTACTTCATTGTAGTCACTACGTTCGGCTACTCTCGTGAGGGAAACTCTGAGGGCCAAGATCGGCCAGGATCATTCAGGAGTCTTTTGAATAGGCTTTGAATGTGAATGGACAGTAAGCGAAACAAGCTGCGACAGCAACCTTATACAGTCTCTACCTTCTCTACATTTTAAAATTCCCATTATTCGACTGACAGTCTGGAATGGTTTTCACTGGGCTTGACCGCAGCCTCCAAATCAGACTGACAATTCAAAAGTAGATTTGATACTCTACAGGTCCTCCTAGCCTAAAATGGCGATTTGGACGAAGGACAACTTACCGAAGCCCTCGCTATTTCGCAATCATAATTACCACAACGTTGCGCGCCTCCCGCCCTCCCAGCCAAGCCATTGGCAACACGTAAGCATACTTCTCCATCCCTGGTCAACACGCTCTCACTTAAGCATGCGCACTTTGATTCCCGCGCAGATGCCCTTGCTTGCAATGAACATGCGTGGTTCCACCTTCTCGCCTCTCTGCCCCACCCTTACTCAAGGGGCCACGATTTCCCGTGCCAGTGGATCCCCACCCCTTATGTCACGATTTCTCAGTTTCTTAGCTCAGTGCTTGAGCGCCACCACTTGGTGCTATGATTCCTCGTTTGGAATCTTAAAAATCCATGCAAAACGCGCCGGATACTAGTTTCCCTCCCGTGTCTGTCTCTGTCTCTCTCTGTAATATATATATATATATATATATATATATATATATATATATATATATACATATACACATTTATATACATTTATATGCATATACATACATACATATATTCATTCCGGGTGTATCTGTACATGTTTCTCGCCAAAGTCATGTCCTGGTGAACAAAGGGTATCCTTAGCAACATTACTTAACAGGGTTAACTGCGATAAACCAGCTAAATTGCAAATGGGAAAAAAATCCCAAATCTAGAGGGAATCCGACAGCATCCTAAGGGAGAGGCTACGGATTCCCTTGATATAGTAACAACCCTCCAACCTGAACAAAGACAAGGAAACCTCTTGTGCCAAACTAACGAATCAGAGCCGGGCGCGGTGATTTACGCCTGTAATCCCAGCTTTAGCAGAATGGCCGCGAGTTCGAGGCCAGTATTCGTCAGTCTCACTAAGCGCGCGTACACAAACGGGGGATGGGGGAGCACGACTACTAAAAGAAAACAGACAAACCGAAAATAGATAAAGCCTCATCCTTTTGATACACTCGCAACAAATAAAGAGCTCGAAAGTTTTTTTGTTTTCAATAGGATGTCAAGGAAAGCAGTGATGCTCAGGTGCCTCAAACCTGCTTTTATATTTTATAATATTAGGTAAATGCTCAACATCTTTTGAGGGTTAGGGCTCTGGCGTCCAGTTTTCCCTCCCGTCAAAGGGGAGAACGCACAAATTAAAAGTTCTTCCTGGCTCACGTTCCCTCTGCCGCCCTCCATGTTACATTTTTGCCCTTCGTCGTTCCTTTACCTCTTGCTGAAGCGAGTGTCGTGGCAAAAATTCTTAGTGCTGGTAGTGCCGAGAATGTGGAGGGAGCGGCGGAACAGAGAGACGTGCCTGGGTGGCAGTAGCCTTGAGTTAACTGCAATGAACACTAAGTACGAAACCTGCTATACTCGCAGCCTCTGCGCTGATGCCACAACTCCACAGCCTCTCCAGGAGCGCTGCAGTGCGCTCTGACGCATGCGCCCCTCTCCCCCACCCCCCACCCCCGCCGCCTCGGAGCGCCCCACTATAACCCACAGCAGCCCACCGAACCTTTACTGCTTGCCCAGTACTCAGGTCCCTACCCCACCCTGCTTTTCTCTCCTCTCTGCTCACACCGGCGGCGTCCACCACCCACCTCTTCCTCAGTAAGTCCTTCTGCCGTCAACACCTCTCCCGTCTTTCCTAATTTACCATTCCATTATCAAGTCTCAAAACTTATTCCTTTCCTGAGGTACCCTCTAATTCTTGGCCTACTTTGCCTCTCTGAAGCTCTGCTAAGACCCTGAGTGTTTCCTGTTGTGCATAATATTCCAACTGTTAAAAACAAAAACTTGAGCATGATGAGTGCCTGTAATTCCAACATTTAAGAAAAGTAGGCAGCAAGATAAAGTGTTCAACCCCACCTACATAGAAAATTCTAGGATAGTCTGGACCACAAAAGATGCTGGAGAGAAAAACAACAAAACAAAAACCCTCACTCCTCCAAAAAGGGGGGAAATATATGTGTGTAGATTTAGTTGTGGGCCCAAGTCACAAAACCTGGGAGATAAATCTTTTCCTGATACCTGGAACCAGGGCTCTTGGGGCAGGCTCTTTTCATTCTCAGCATGGTTTCTCGTGGGGAATCCACACCCCCCCCCATGTTTTCTTGTTCATTCCTGAAATTTGAGAGATTAGGGAAACTAATCCGACTGGAGCCTGTCTATCTAGCACTTCATTAGAATGGATTTTCACGGAGAGCACTAGAAGCATACAAGTAAAAATGAACGCGCAAGGGGGTGGGAGGGGGCACAGTTAAAAGCTTGTACCTGAAATAGAAGCAGAAGACAGGGCGATACGATATAGAGCGTCACCTAGTGGACAGATAGGTAACATGAATAAGAAACTCTTAAGATGTTTTCTGCTCTAGTCGCATTCCAACTTTGGCAATTCTCTCCCTCATTTCTGAAAGAGTTTTTTTCTCCGAGGGAGAGAGGAGTGTGACGGAAAAGCTGTTTTTTAGCCAAATTTGAGCCATAGAAGAGGCCTTTTAGCTAAGTTTACCTGGAGTCCACTGTGAAAGTGTTAGAATCTCAGAACAAAAGTAGTACTTACACAGAATTAAGACAGACTGTAGTTACAAAGCTCAAATTAACACTATTCTGGAAAATCACCTTAGTTCTGTCTGAAGATTACATGTAAGAGCATCCTTCTAGATTGCCATTGGGGGAACAACTTTTTTATAATTTCTTTTTATTTAATGTTCATTGGCATTTTGCCTGTGCGAATGTCTGTATAAGGGTGTCAGAAGCCCTAGAATTGGAGTTACAGACAGGTGTGAGCTACCATGTGGATGCTGGGAATTGAACCCAGGTCCTTTCAAAGAGTGGTCAGTGTTCTTAACCACTAAGCAGTCTCTCCAGCCCTGAAACAACACAATATCTTTACATCTGACAAACTGTAAACATAATTATAAATGTTAGGAATAATCTCTAACGTTCCAGGATATTTCCTTTTATAATTTAATTCATCTAATATTTTTAATTATAAGGATATCAAGAATTGTATTTTAAGGCCAAGGATATAGCTCAGTTGGTAATGTTTGCCTAGTCTGGACAAAGCCCTGGCTTCAGATCCCCAGCACTATTTAAACCTGTATTGTGGCATATACCTATAATGCCAGCCCTCAGGAAGTAGAGGCAAAATGATCAGAAATTGAAGGTCATCTTCAGCTACATAGAAAGTTCAAGGTCAGTCTGGGAAGAGTAAGTCTCTGACCAGAAAAGAAAAAAAGAAAGAAAAAGAGAAAGGAAAAACAAACAAAAGACAGCTTTAAGGCTGGGGATATAGCTCTGTAGCTCAGAGATAGCGTGCAGGTCTATCATGTTTGAGACCCTGTAATCCCAGCACTTCGGAAAAGAGACCAAAGGATCAATGGGTTGAAGCCAAATTAGGCTACATAATAAATTTCATGCCAGCCTGAGCTACAGAATGAAACTCTGTTTCTAAAAGAATAAGAAGACATGCAAGATGGCATATGCCTTTAATCCCAGCATTCAGGAGCAGAGGCCAGTGGAACTCTGTTACAGGCCAGCCTGGTCTACATAGAAACCAGTTGAGGATACATAATAAGATCTCGTCTCAAAAAAGAAAGAATGAATGAATGAAAGAAAGGAAGGAAAGAAGGAAGGAAGGAGGGAAGGAAGGAAGAAAGAAGTGAAATGAAAAAAGAATGAAAGAAAAGGAAAAGTTTATGTTACACATTTGACATCTGTAGATTTTCAACATTTTTGACCAATTAATACCATTCTAATATCTGTACTTCAGGCAAATTGTGCTATGCACAGACAAAAGCACATTCATTAAAATTGCAACAGATCTTGGATGAGAAAAAGCATAAAGGTTTTGTTTCAATTTTTTTTAAGGTTTTCAGCAAATACTTTTCACAGATTACCCTTCCGTTTTTCTGGTTGGGGATCAAACATAGGGCCTTATTTACAGTAAACCAGTGTTCTACCACTCAGCTATATCCCCAGCCTCAAAAATTGTATTTAAAATATAATTTGTGTGTATATATGTATGTTCAGGTATATGGGGGCAGAACATGCGTGTGTGTGTGTGTGTGTGTGTGTGTGTGTGTGTGTGTGTGTGTGTGTGTGTTTGCGGGCCCACTGTGTGTGTATGGTGTGGAGAGGCCAGACTTTGTTTGACTTTAGGTATTTCCTCAACAGCTCTCCACTTTATTTTTTCAGATAGGGGTGACTCACTAATCTAAAAGTCAATGATTTGGCTAGGCTGACTATCTAGTGAGTCCCCAGAAATCTCCCCATTTTAGCCCCCCACCCTTTGCCAGTGCTGGGATTGCAGGCATTCTCTCCTGTGCCCCCTTGATCCTTCCTTCCTTCCTTCCAAGTCAAAAGGATAAATGCTTGCCAATCATCAGAAAATATGTACCCATCTGGGCATGCTGGTAGAGTGCAGCGAACAATTTTTATAACTATAATGCAGCAACTATAATGGTTTTTGCAAGACAGGGTTTCTCTGTATTTCTGGCTGTCCTAGAACAACTGTAGATCAGGCTAGCCTCAAACTCATAGAGATCACCTCCCTCTGCCTCTTGAGTGCTGGGATTAAAGGTGTGTGCCACCACTGCCAGACACTTAAATTTGTCTTTTTCTCAATAAACAAACAAAACATGAATAGGTTCATCTTTGCTTTACGGGTCATTATTTTAGACTTTATCAGTAGTGTGACCTTGCAGGCAAGCTTGGCTGTCAGTAATTTCCATTCTAAACTTTTAGTTGGGCAGGTGTTAAACTAGCAGAAATTGGGTGAAGGATAGCTAATTTAGCAGGCTCCATCCTCTAGAAGTCTAGTGTTTCCTGTCCTCCCCTAGTTCTACCTCAACTGACTGATTTAGCATGTTATTTTGAAAATGAACCATCAGATATGATTTCTTACATATACATGCATGCATTCATACATGTATACATACATAAAACAAAGAAGGGCAAGTGGGCAGAGATGCATGTACTTGTAGTCTAGCTATTGGAGAGGCTGGGGCAGAAAGATGATTTGAAACTAGTCACACAATCTAGTAAGATGGCATTAAAATAAAGAAAAGAGGGACCATAAGGGCTGGATATAGCCCAGTAGTAGAGTGCTTTCCTAGCATGTTGTAAGAGCCCTAGCTAGACTCCAGCATCACACACTGACACCCCCACCCCCCACCCACACCCCCCACTCACCCCACACACACACTAAAAATAAAGGTGAGTGTGGTATCACATGCCTGTAATCCCAGCACTGGGAGGCAACCCCAGGAGGATAAAGTTGAAAGCCATCTTCAGCTACATGAGACCCTTTACAAAAAGCAAACAACGAAAGAGAAAAATAAGATAGCTACTTCCTTAGCCCTAATACTTCTGTATTTGTTTAAATGTACAACGTATAGGCAATTTCAAAAACACCTGTGAGAAAATAAATCCAATATTTGAATGTATTTATAAACATTTAATTTTGGTTGGGACCAGACCCATGACATAAACAAGTAAACAAGCACACACTATACAGGTCAACTGTATACCCAACTCCTTTTTTTTTTTTTTTTTTCTTTTCTTTTAAAGCAGTAAAGTTTAATCAGTTAAAAGAAAGTTTATGGTGGGGGTTAGGGTCAGTATCACTACTAGGAGTCTAGAACTGAACATGTAGGAGAAGTGACCAGATGCTCCCTGTACATATCCCAATGTACTTTCAAGACACTGAGCACAGAGTCCTCTGCTCAGCACCAGGTCAACTTCTAGCCAATGATGGTAGCTCAGAAATCCTCAGGCATGGAGTCCTCATCCATACCTGGTTCACAGGCAGCTCTCAGAGCCACCTGAGAAGCATGCTGCACTGGGAGCCCAGGAGAGAGGTTCAGAGGGATGAGGGGTCTTTAGAAGGACCATCTGTGAGGTCAGCATCAGAAGCACAAAGGGGGCAAGAAAGCCTCAGCTGCACCCAGGAAGGGCAAGGTTCAGGACACAAACAGGACAGGCACACAGAAGTGGCTCATCTGAAATTCAGGGCAGAGCAGAGCTGGAGGAACTGCTAGACTGGAAACCGGTGCAGACCTCCAGCTTTAAGACCAATTGCTCTATGTTGCCAGTCCTATTGTGAGTTGGATGGTAGGGACTAAATCCCAGGCTTACAACCATCCAGAAATTCTGGTTCTCATCCTGATAGTAACTAGGTCTTACACACGTCAGACTGAATGGAGGTAGTCCTAGAGGAGGAGCAGCCATAGTGAGGAACCCAACTTCTTTTAATTGCATTTATTTTCAGAGCAATAATATTGTTTTTATATTGAATGTTTCAATTTTGTTCTTTACTAACATAAATAGTGCTTTTAAGTTAGAAGTTAAGATGGCTAATCAGGGATGGCAGCCTACTTGTGTAATCCTAGTACTTTGGAGGTATAGATAAGTGGATCAGAAGTTTATCCTAAGTTACTTCAAGGCAAGCTCATCTACCTGAACAACCCCCTCACATCATTCCCAGAAAAAAATGGAAAGCTAACTTTGCAGCAATAAAATAATAAAATATATTAAACTATGAGCAAATCTCATTGTAGGTTTTTAATCCTAGCTCCAGAGAAACAGAGGCAGGAGGATCTCTATAAGTTCAAGGCTAGCCTGGTCTACAGAGTTAGTTCCAGGACAGCCAGGGCTATACAAAGAAACCCTGTCTGGAAAAGCAAAACAAAAAATACATGTCTATCTGATTTGTTGTTTTTAGCACTGGAAATGGATCACAAGATTTGTACAAGCTAGGCAAGTACGAGACCACCCAGCTATATCCCCAGCCCTTATGGGTCTATAATTTTATAAGCATTTTATTTAAAAACAAACACTAGTTATTAAAGCTGGATTAGGCATACACAGTAAACCTTGTACTCAGGAGGCTAAGGCAGGAGGGTCCCTGCAACTTTGAGGACAGTTTGTGGTAAATAGTGAGTTCCAGGTAATCCAGTGCTACACGGCAAGACACTGCCTCAAAATAATGAATTAAAACCACTTAGAAAGTATGGAGAGAGCTTTCTTTATGATCTAGTAAGTAATCAAGTTTTCTTGTTATGTACCCAAGGTTGGTATAGAGTTCTCAGTGCTGTGCAGTCCTCCTGTGACTGGGATTACAGGTCTGTACCACCACATCTAAAGAGAATAACTGAATTATGAAGTATTCTGCAGATCAGAATTCCTGAACAGAAAGGGATTCAAACTTATACTTAATAGCTCAAGTGTTGAAAACCACCGCCAAAAAAAAAAAAAAAAGAAAAAGAAAAAGAAAAAGAAAAATTTAGGCCCAAGTAGTAAGTGGTACGCATCTGTAGTCACAGCGCTCATGAGGCCCAGGCAAAAGGGTTAGTTCAAGACCAAGCTGGATTCGGTTGTAAGATAATGTCCGGATGTCTGGGAAAACTAAATCTAAACCAAACTAAACTAGATTAAAATACAAGTAAACACACACACACACACACACACACACACACACACACACGCACACGCACGCACGCACGCGCGCGCACACACGGGCGTGCCCGCACACGTCAAAAAGCCTGTGACACCAGGCCACTGGGGCCGTGCGCAAAGCTTATGTAACGTCACAGAAGCCAGCTAGGAAAAGCTGCCATTTCCATCTGAGCCATCCTAGGGGGTAGCCTCGGGGCTCCGTGGCAGCGGTGTGTGGGCCTGCTCACCGGAAGATCTCACCGTAGCCATGAGCAGTAAAAGTTGCTTTAGGTGTGGACGACCTGGCCACTGGGCCCGGGAGTGTCCTAAAGGAGGAACTCGCGGGCGAACACCAAGAAGTCGTGGCCGAGGTCCTCAGTGCAGCACCGCCAGCCAATCTGACATCTGCTACCGCTGTGGTGAAACTGGTCATTATGCCAAGGACTGTGATCTTCTCCAGGACACCTGCTACAACTGCGGGAAAAGAGGCCACATCGCCAAAGACTGTACCCAGACTAAACGAGAGAGGGAGCAGTGCTGTTACATCTGCAGCCGACCTGGTCATCTGGCTCGTGACTGCGACCGGCAGGAAGAGCAGAAATGCTACACTTGCGGAGAATTTGGGCACATCCAGAAAGACTGCACCCAAATCAAGTGCTACAGATGTGGTGAGAATGGCCACATGGCGGTGAACTGCAGTAAGGCCAGCGAAGTCAGCTGCTACCGCTGTGGCGAGTCTGGACATCTAGCACGTGAATGCCCCATTGAGGCTACCGCTTAGAACTCTTCCCTAGGCCCCTCTTCTTTACCACTTAGTTATGCTGTTTCTAAGACGCCCTTACTAACCCAAAAGGTGATAGATGGAAGCTACTCCCAAGCCACCATAATTACCATCTTAAAACAGGAGAAGACTTAGGGGGAAACCCGTCAAAAATACTATCAAGTTGCTGTTGGGTTGTCACGAGGAAATTCGGATAGGGCACAGCCATTTTGAATGGCAGAGAACTGGTGGGCTCTTTGAGTATGTTTCGTTTGACACATTTAATTAGGAATTGATAGTGAAAAATCAGAACAAGTTTGGAACATCGCCTTTGAATTTACTAACAATATCTATGTGTCAGACGAAGGTAAACTGCCATGAAGCAAAAGAAAACAACTAAAAGGATAAGAAGAGAAACTGTACTTATTTGGAGGTGGGGAGACAAGAACATCTTGAGGAAGTAGCATTTCCTGAGAGACCTTTAGAGCAAATAAAACTGTTTCTGAAAATATCTATGACTTTGACAAGTTTTTAAACTTACTTTTAGTATCTTGATAACTTTGGGTAATTGATCTCTGCCAGCTTTTTGGTAGTTTGGTTTTATTGTAAAGGATTTTTTTGGGGGGGGTGTTTTTAGTCAAGAACTCACTCTGTATCCCAGGTTTGGCCTCCTTCTACCTTAGCTTCCCAAGTACAGAGATGAGAGGTGTGAGCCACTACACCCAGATCTGACCTTGTTAGCTTGTAAATATTATTCAAAGGCATCTTGGGCCAGTGAAATGGTGCAGCAGGTAAAGGTGCTTGCCACTTGATCGTGGAAGCTTGACCGCCTGACTTTAGTTCCTGAAAAGTACATAAAGAAGAAAATAGACAGTTTCACAAAGTTGTCTTTTAACACACATATAAGGCACACAGGCACACACACAGAGTCACACACACAATACTAATAATGGGAACTAAAAACTTTTTTTTTTTTTTTGGTTTTTTTTTTTTTTTTTTTAAAGACAGGGTTTCTCTGTATTGCTTTGGAGCTTGTCCTGAAACTCGCTCTATAGAACATGCTGGCCTCAATCCTTTTGGTTATTTATATATATAATTTTTTCTTATTTTACATATCGATCCCAGTTCCCTCGCCCTCCATCCCATGCCCCCCCTTTTGTTTGTTTGTTTGTTTTTTTGAGACAGTGTCTTTTTATGTAGGCCTGCCTGTCCTGGAACTTGCTATGTAGAACATGCTGTCCTGGAACTCAGTAATCCTTGTGCCTTAGCCTCCTAAGTGCTGGGTTTCAAGGTATAGTAAGTGCCACCAAGCCCAGCAGGAACTAGAAACTATAAAAAGACACCACTTACCTTTCATACAGTATGTATACAATTTTAAAACAGAAAATACATATAATGTATATGGGTCATTTTGAGAAAGATAGATGTATCAAAATGTTTTATTTATTTATATAACTTAAATTTATTTGTTTTATATGTATCGTGTGTTTTACCTGCGTGTATGTCTACCACATGTATGAAGCATCCATGGAAGCCAGAAGAGGACATCTGATCCCCTATGGCTAGAGATACAGATTGTGAGCTACCATGTATGTGGGTGCTAGGAACTGAATGAACTTGGATCCTCTAGAAGAGCAGCTGGTACTCGTAACAACTGAGCCATCTTTTCAGCTCTAGTTTTTTGTTAAAATTTCCTAAAATTTGAACTGTGCATATGGGTGAGGTACACTTGAGTACAGGTGCCTTCTGAGCCCCTGGAGCTGCCATTATAGGGGGTTTTGAATTGTCCAATGTGGGTGATAGGAACTCCTACAAGAGGAGCCATTGGTCTTAACTGCCAAGTCATCTCATCAGCCCCTTAACAAAAACCTTTAACAACATATTATAGCCTTGAAGAAATTGATAATACTGTTTGGATTCACATATCTTTACATATAAAAGAAAATATAATAATTAAAGTTAAATGGTTTGAAGCCTCTATAGTGTCAAAATATTCTTGGGAAGGCTGTCTAATAAACCACACAGCCAGGTAGGGTCACAAATCTACAAACAGTAATTGCAATATTTCTTTTATTTTTCTTTTTTAAAGCATGATTTTCTTTTTCTTTCTTTCTTTCTTTTTTTTTTTTTGGATTTTTTTATTAATTTATTTTTTACATCCAATCCAGTTCCCCCTCCCTCCTCTCCTCCTGCTCCCCCTACTCCCCCACCCATCAGCTCCACGAAGAGGGTAAGGCCTCCTCTAAGAAGTCTACTACATGTGTCCCATCATCTAGTTGAGGCACCTCTCCACCCCCATACCCCGTGTCTAGGCTGAGCAAAGGTATCCCTCCATATAGAATGGGTCCCATGGCAGGTAGTGGTGGCGCATGCCTTTAATCCCAGCATTCAGGAGGCAGAGGCAGACAGATCTCTGTGAGTTTGAGACCAGCCTGGTCTATAAGAGCTAGTTCCAGGACAGCCTCCAAAGCCACAGAGAACCCCTGTCTGGGAAACAAAACAAAACAAACAAAAAAGAAGGAAAAAAAGAAAAAAAGAATGGGCTCCACTAAGTCAGTTTGTGCATTAGGGTTAGATCTTGGATCCATTGCCAGTGGCCTCATATATTGTCCCAGTCACACCGTTGTCAACAATATTAAGGGAATCTAGTTCTGTCTAATGCAGGTTTCCCTAACACATGCTTTTCTTAACAGTGTCTTGGTAGGTGTTCATGTCCCCATCCTCCATCTTGTGGCTGTTTGTCCACCTTTTGTCTGATCTCCATAGTCAGCTTTAGTGGCATGGTTTCCCAACTCACTCCCCTTTTCTCCTCCATTCTCCAGGCACCTGCTGAAGTTTTTACAGATTGCCTACCCTAAGGTTTTGAGTTAGTTTTTTTTTTTTTTTTTTTTTTTGTTTTGTTTTTTGTTTTTTTTTTTTTTGTTTTGTTTTTGTTTTTTTGGTTTTTTTTGTTTGTTTTTTGTTCTGGTGCTTCCAAAAAATATACTTCAGAAGTCAAAACAATATTTACAATTAGGAGTTTCTGAAAAACATACATTCATTCACAGATATAAAAATTTGGAGTTTGGGGCTGGGAGTGTAGCTCAGTGATAGACTTCTTACTTAGCCTGTGCAAGGTACTGGATACCATCTGCAGCACTACAAAACAAACAACAGCATTAACAACAAAACCCCAGACTGGATAGTGACCTGTGACAAGACAAATTAGAATTTGCAATGGTCAGAAAATGATAAAGGCAATACTTTATGTCAAACCTTGGCAATGACGGAGTTTATAACAGAAAGATTAATGAGCTTCTATAGTTTTTCCTTTCACAAACCTAAATGCTCAAGAAATGTCACTCGTTTTTACAGAGGAAACCACAATTTTTTCTTTTGTGAACCCCACAAAGACATACGTGATTATTCTCTTTTGAAAGACCCTTCAAATCAGAACTGTGACCCTATTGGCTTCTAGAATTGATTTTGTCACTTTGTGTTGTCTCAATAAGATAAATTCAGGCACAGTGCTGTAGTCCTGTCCCTAAATAAGACAATCTCAGTCCAATCTGACGAAACACACGACACTCCTACATCACACTGACATGAACTCCTTTGGATGCCTCACTTGGTTTGACTCTATCTAAAAAGAGGAAAACATTATTCTGACTCCCTCATCCCTCCCCCAAGTACCAAGTACTGGGAAGCAAACCAGGGACCTAGTCGTCATAGAGGACTTTATCATTGAGCTATGTGTCCAGTCCTGGATTCTGCATTTGCATCCCTCCAAATCACCAGGGATTTCATTTCTTATGTGCTTAGGGGTCTCAGAGTTAAAGAGGGAAAACTGATCTCACCTTTTATTAAGGCACATGCAATATTTGAGTGTTTTTGTTTTTGTTTTTTTATTTTTCTTCACTTAGGTAATTTTTTCTACTCAGAGGAAGTGTACCTTATTTACACTCATCAGTATTCCTATGCCAGAAAACAGAAGAGCAGCTTCACAAACAAGTTGTTTCACAAACACATTGTTTTACAGTGTTTGTGAATTAAATGTCACCATTCACAAAGTGGACTGCTGAGGGTGCAGCTCCATGGAGGGTAGAGAGCTTGCTTAGCATTCCTTAGACCCTGGGTTTAATCCCCCATACTGGGGGAGGGGGGCATGGTGGTACAGGCCTCTTATCTCAATTCTTTGGAGGTAGAATCAGGAGAACTAGGAATTTAAAGCCAAACTGGGCTACATAATGAGTTGTAGGTCACTCTGGGCTACATGAGACCCTGCCATAAACAAAAAAGTAGAATATTTCTCATAAAATACTTTTAGTCTCCCTGGGAAGAAGGTAAAGATTAGGAATCTACAGACACACATTCCTCTTAAGAAGCATGAAGCTTCAGATGTGAAGTGGCATACTCTTATAGACAAATTTGCAGGGTACTTTAGCAGTCCCTACCACTACGACTACCTGCAATTTTCCAAGAGTCTCAGGCAATGTTTGAAACATGTTTACATTTATTAAGCAATATTTTACTATTTTAAACCTTCATATATGGATACAATGTATTTTGATAATGCCCACCCACCGGTCTTTCTCCAAATCTTTGTCTTCTTTTTCTTTTTATTATTAATAACCACCTGTGTTCATTAAATACTTGCCATACATGAATGGATATGGAACCATTCACTAGGGCATGGACAACCTACCAACAGTCACAAACCCAAAGACTCTCCATTACCTCAACAGTTAATCAATTAATCAATTGCCAACAGCTACTTCCCTATGGATGAGTTCTCAATAGTCCCTCCTCCCATGATGAGATTTTTCATAAGCTTGTTCTTGTACAGGCAACGGAGCTGCCTTGAGTTTATATTTATTTATTTGTTTGTTTACTTAGAGAGAGAGAGAATGCCACTACACTCCTATGGATCAGAAGAATCTTGCAGCTGTTGGTTCTTCTATCTGCTATGTGGGTCTGGGGGATTGCATTCAGGTCATCAAAATTGGTGGAAAGCACCTTTACCTGCTGAACCATCAGGTCACAAACTCCCAATCTTCTTTACACATTTACTTTATCTGTATAGCTCCTGTCTAGCCTGTAGACCATTATATATTATGGTCATAGTAATAGATGAAAACACAGGCTGGGAACTTGTCTTTGTTGACATAACATGCAATTATCTTTGTGATGAATTTGAAGGCCTCCCTTTTTGATGGTGTTGGGTATGGAACCCAGGGCTTCACACAAACTGTGAAGCAACCTACTATTGAGCCTTTCATGCAGAGTTTTAAGGATCTTCTATTTTCACATTACAAATCATTGTGCTAAACAACTGTAGATGTAACAGGTGAAACACAATGAAAACAACTATTAAAAAAAAATAAAAACAGTTTTCCTAACCAGCACTTCTAGAATCCATCCAAAACGTGGGTGGCATAGGGGGAAGGTAATAGGAATGAGAATGAAAAAGTAAAACAAGAAATCTGGGTGACATCAACAGCAGTAACTATTAGCACTTGAGAAATGAGGGCAGGAGGACAGTATATCTTCTGGTTCTGTGCTACAAAAGATCAACTCCCCAACTCCTCAAACAACAAAACAAGTCAGTTAATTAACTTGAGCCCCAAATGCAGGGGAAAAAACAGGATATGCAGTTAGTTGTTCTGAGCTTAGGCAGTTTGCATGAGTAGACCCCAGTAGGGAAGCAGAGCTTCAATAACTGCAGGGCTTACTTTGAAGTCTGGGGATTGTTTCTTAATTAATGTGGTCCCTTGCCTAGGCATCCCTCCCTAAGCCTTTTCCATGGACTTCCTGCTGTAGAACCCAAGCAACTCCTTTGTGGACAAGGGGCGCATTTGCACTCCAAGACTTGTTGATCAGTTACTTCCAAGACTTGTTGATCAGTTACTTCCTCTCCCTGGAATTCCTGTGTCCCTTCTAAACTGAATTAGGAGGTTCAGGAAAGCAGCTATTGGATACACAACACACACACACACACACACACACACACACACACACACACACACACTGGCCAAGTACTGGGTCGGACATGTGAATTCTGGGGGTAAAAGTGAGACACTCTCCTAAATAGTTCAGGAAAGCAGCTATTGGTTACACAACACACACACATGTGCACACTGGCCCAGTACTGGGTCTGACATGTGAATTCTGGGGGTAAAAGTGAGACACTCTCCTAAATAGTTAGGAAAGCAGCTATTGGATACACAACACACACACACATGTGCACACTGGCCCAGTACTGGGTCTGACATGTGAATTCTGGGGGTAAAAGTGAGACACTCTCCTAAGTGGCCCTTTATTTTTATAGCTGCTGCTCTCCCAGTGTGTGTGTGGGGGGGTGTGTGCAAGGGTCTCCTGTCACACTCTAGACTCCCTCCTATAGCAAACATCTGCCTGCCCACCACAAAGATATGGGGGTTCATGGAAAGAAAGCAGTGGTGTGGGGACAAGCAGGCCCTACTATCTGGCCCTGGGGGCCCAAGTGCAGGGAGATGCAAAGCCAGTAGGCTGTGGGCTACAGGCAGCACAAGGAATTTCAGCTCCTACTCTGGTCTGTATAAACCTGGAGGTAGGCTTCTTTGAGTCTCCTTGGTTGTATCGGGCCTAGATGCTACTGGAGCCCCATTGGACACACTAGGGACTCAGACCACGCCTTCCTGTGGGGATAGGAAGGTGGAATTACACTCATGGGTCCTTTGCGGTTTCTCTTCATCTGTTCTCCCCACCCAATTTGCACTTTAGTTTGACCATCTCTGAGAACTTTTGGGAGAAGACCTGCCAGTCTTAATAATTCACAGAAGGGCTTTCTCTCCATACTTTACTCACATGAGCATGGCCCCCTTCCCCAAGCCAGGAACCAGGGCGGGTAGCAATTGATTAACCAGTCTTATGATGTGGATGGGTCCTGGTCCACATAGGAGTTGACTGAGCTCCAAAGGCTTCTGGAGTAGGAAGTGGATGAACAGAGAATTCCTCAGACACCTACTTAGGCTCTCACAAGGTTCAAAGCACTCCGTTACTTTGATTGTTTTTAATTGTTGTCGTGGAGGGCAATCGCTATAGCTAAAACTGAAATAGTAATAATTGCATGCAACTGGGAGTTTCCCTGGCCCAGCATTTTGAATGACCATGGAAGCTTTTGCATATATGTGACTGGACAGGTTTCTTTCTGTACCCTCAATGTTCCACTTTACCTGCATAGGCCAGGCCTGTGTTTTAGAGGGCCTTGTAAAGTGCCATATTTTGCTCATTTTTTGACAAGAAATGCTGATTAAGAAGTGTTTTCTAGTCACTAATTCCAAAATCTGGGGGGTTTTGTATTGTATGGTCTTAGTTCATTTAGACTCAGGAGAGAACCACTCAGCATGTATCGGTTTTCTAAACATTTATTCATAAGCTTTAGAATAAATAATTAAAAACGCCGTGTGCTAAAAAGCACTACATTCCTCACCTGGATGTCTCTGCCCCCAACCACCCACCCTTCCGCCTTTTAAAATCTGCCTGCTTTCATTTGGGTCAGACTCTTACACATGGGCAGTTAATTCAAAGCCTGTTTAAAAAGTGGTAAATACCTAACCTACTCATTTCCCTTCAAGGCTGAAGGTGGAAAGGTAATAGCTGACATATCAAGCTATCATCTTTCACTAAAGTCTGTTCCAGGTACTCTCAAAGGCATGCCCTGAAAACATCCAGTCATTGTCCTAAACCTACAATTGCCTTGGATTCCAGGAAAAGCACAGGCCACCCTATGATAAAATCACCCGCTAAGTAGAAGCAATCATTTCATGGAAATTATACTGTCCCTCAAGTGATAGGAAGATAAGAACTTCTCCAAGGCCATCTGGCAGAATCAGAACTAATAAAGTGATCTACCAAAACAGAGTTTGACCAAACCACAAATGAACCAAAGCTTAATTTCTGTCTTGCCAAAATGGCTAGTTTGGTTAAAACCCAGTCCTGTCTTTTCACTATTATTGTTTGTTTGTTTGTTTTTTTGTAATAAGTCCTGAAACCAGCCTTTGTCCTAGGACTGTGCCACTACCAGTGCAGCCAGAACAAGCTTTTTTTTTTTTTTTTTTTTTTTGGCTCATATCCATGGTATATTAAGACCTAGCTTGAGTGGAATGTGACTCCATGGTTCATAAATATAAAATGGTTTCGAGTAGCTGGACTTGTTGGACTCAAATTATTATAAGGAGTTATATTCAAAGAGATGTATTCAAAAGAGATTAGATAATTAAAAATGCTTGTCCAAGTTATCTTATGTCTTTTCAAAATGTGAAGCGGGATCAATTGGTTTTGTTTGTTTATTGATTTATTATTGATCTATCTATTTTTAAAATGTATTTTTGCCGCTGGGTCTTGCTGTGTACCTCATGGTCACCTGGAATGCCTGTGTAGTCTTGGCTGGCCTCTAATTCAAAAGCAATCTTTCTCCCTCTGTCTCACTTTTGTTTGGTACGGTGGCTGATTAAACCGAGGGCCTCACACAGGCCAGGCAAGTTCTCTAACACCACTTTCCTTCTGTTTTCACCACAGAAATTTGCAGTTTACTTTGGCCATTTCCGGGAACTTTGAGGAAGAAAGCCCGTCTATCTTTTGTATGTATTTGTTTTGTTTTGCTTTGTTTGTTGAGGGTCTCATGTAACCCAAGATGGCCTGGAACTGCTGAGTCTGGCCTTAAACTCCTGCTCCTCCTGCCTCCAACTTCTAATTGCTGGGATCACAGGCATATGCGACCATGCCTAGCTTCCTTCCACATACTTAAATTATTTCTAGGTTACTTTTAATACCTAGTATAATATAAATTCTATGTAAATGATTGTTTTAGTATATTCTTTAGGATTAGTTATAAATTTTTGAAAAAGTAACCAATCCAAATGCAAGTTTTCTTCCTTTTCAATTTGGTTGCGTCTCTGGATGTGGAAACTAAGAATACAGAAAGTCAATTGTATGTATTCATAAGATGATGTGATGAATAGAACACTTTGCCTTGTTTATCTCCCTCACCTAATCTAAAACCCTAGGCTAATCCTGAGAAAAGTAACAATTCTAAAGGACATCCTAGAACAGTGGTTCTCTATCCTTGGATCGCAACCCCTTTGGCACACCTCTGTCTCCAAAAATATTTATATTATGATTCATAACAGTAGCAAAATTACAGTTATGAAGTGGCAATGAAATTTTATGGTTGGGGGTTAACACAACATGAGGGTCCCAGCATTAGGAAGGTTGAGAACCACCTTCTTAGCAGTTACCCGACCAGAACACCTCCAAACTATTAAGACCATCCAAAACAAGAGAAGCCTCGAAACTATAACAGCCAAGAGCAGTCTAAAGAGACATGGTAAGTAAATGTTTTGTAATAGTCAGATATGGTGGTTGATGCCTATCAACTCAGCACTTGAGAGTCTGATAACAGGAAGATTTCTGAGAGTTAGAGGTCAGTTGGGTTACATTGTGTTTCAATCCTCCACCCCACCCTGGACCAAAGAGTGAGAATCTAGCTCCAAAACCAATCTATATAAGCAAATATACATATGTAACCCCATGTTGCTTAGGTTCTTAGAGCAGAAAAGTGCCTGGTGGCACATGACTTTAATTCCAGCACTCTGTAGGCAGATGCAGGTGGATCCCTGTGAGTTTGAGGCTAGTTTTGTCTGCATAATAAGTTCCAGGACAACCTGGGCTACACAGAGACCCTGTCTCAAAAAAAAAAAAAAAAAAAAAAAAAAAAAAAAAAAGGGAAGGACAAGTTAAACTAAGGAAATCTAAATGAACTGTGAACTTTGAAACAAATGTACTGTAGTAGTAGAACTAGTTAATAATGATACAAAGAGTGACAAAGTGGATGGTAAAACTTCCTATGCTGGGCTGGAGAGATGGCTGAGAAGTTAAGAGTACTGGCTGCTCTTCCAGAGGACACAGGTTCAATTCCCAGCACCCACATGGCAGCTTACAACTGTCTGTAATTCCGGTTTCAGGGGATCTGATACCTCCATACCAATGCAAATAAAGTTAAATAAATTATTTTAAAAAAAAACTTCCTATGCCATCTCTCAATTGTTATGCAAATCTAGGAGAACACCTGTAACTGCAGCACTTGGGCTTCAGGGTTAGAGGTCAGCCTGAGCTCCATAGCAGGACCTGTAAGAGGCAAACAAACAGTGCAGTGTAGTTCAAAAATGAGAATTGAACGTGTATCTCAGTGGGAGAGTATGTTTGGAATCAGGACCTGGGTTCAATTTCAAGCACAATAAAAAAAATAGTGATTCCACTGGGGAGTGCTGAGGTTTATAACGAGTCCACCGCTCCTACATGCTAAAAAGTGATTTACCATTGAGTTACACCCACGGTTCCCCTTGAAAGCTTGTTTATTTTTAGATGAAGTAAATTGCCCCAGGCTAGCTGCAAATTCGAGGTCCCACCTTACTCTTTAAAATAACATGGCTCACCCTGCTTGTCTGGCTCTACAGGACGATTGCTTAAAATGACAAAGGACATCTTAAACTGGTCACTAACTTTTTAATCTCACCTAGGTTTGTAACCAGTCTCAACAAAGCTTTGGAACAGTTAGCCATTAGTGAACAAAGAATGCTTGCCATTGTTTGATGGATGTGAGGCTGATAAGCTAAGGTAAACAGAGATAGGGCCTCATAGGGCTCCAGAGTATTTACTTCTTAATTCCAGCTGTTTTGGTTCTTTATTCTGGTTTTATCTGACTAAACATCTTATAAAACTTATTTTATTAATTACTATTTTTCTTGCATAAGTTGAGGTTCTACCCCATGCCATCAAGTTGTCCCAACTAATGTAGCAATTCATTATAGGATAAGGAGATAGATTGAATTAAGAGGAGACCGTGATGCTGGAAAAATTAACTAAACATGAGTCATCTTTAGCAGCCTAGGCTTAAAAAAATTTTTTTTTTTTTGGAATAAAGGAAAAGAAAGAAAGGAAACTATATAACATTGGAAAGATATTAATTAGCTGGGCAAAGTGGCTCATACCTGTCTACATGCAGAGTTTTATGGCTGAATGGTCCTTCCATCATGGAGTCAGTTTTGCTAAGTTCTGTGGCCCTATTACAAAGGGTGACAGGGACCATCGTCAGTTTTTTCTTGTCATGGAATGAAAGGATTGCATCAAAGACCTTGAGACAGTCCAGGGTAGCTTGACATTGCTTGGTGTTGGCAGCGTGCTTGGCAGAGTACACTAAAAGACATGGCTGAGAGTCAGTGTTCATTTGCTTTGGAAGAAAGGCCAGGTACCTTAACTTGTTTCTGTAGAAGTTTCCAGAAATGTTGATGTCCTACAAGTATACAACAGTACTGCTGGGCTACTGTGGCTTTTAGGCAGCTCAGGAGATGGCCATCTACCTACCGCCTGGGAAAATACACTCATACTGGAAATTAAACCTAGGGCTTTGAACATAAATCACAAGTGCTCTATCACTTATATCCATAGCTCTAAGATACTGTTTTTCAAGTATCAAATTGTCAAACATTAAAAAGAATGATACATTTAATGTTATCTGGGAAAAGATAAATGTGAACACCCCTAGATTACCATTGGAAGCAGACACTCATATGACATTTCTAGAAGGCAATTTGGCATTACAGATGAAAGATCTTTAAAAAGTACTTATCTTTTGAAATAGTAATTACATGTTGGAAATGTATCCTAGGTAAATATTAAGGTATATACTCAAAACATAATTAAAAGTGCGTTCATTCCTATATTACTCATTACAGTGATAAATGAGCAGTGTTAATTGTCAGTCAGTAGGAAATTATTTAAATTATGACACGTCTATCTCATTGATGTGTCAGTTACTGGTAATTCTAGCAATGATGAAGGAGGGCTGAGGCAGGGGGAGAGCCACAAAATTGATGTCAGCTTAGGCTACAGAGTAAGACCCTGACCCAAAAAGCAAAAGCAAGATAATTAACACTTGGTGCCAGTAGAAATTAGTCATATAAGATTGGTTTTTGTCATTCAGATCTGATCAGATCACCAAGAAGGCCCCTAAACCTGGCCCCTCCACTGGTTCTTGGAGACTCTTTTGATATCCCCCAAGAAGACAGTTAGTGCTGCCAATGAAATGTCCATGTTTTTTGTTGTTGTTCTTTGTTTCTTTTCTCCTTTTCTTTTTTTGAGACAGGGTCTCTCTACATAGCTCTGGCCATCCTGGCACTAACTATATGGACCAGGCTGGCCTCAAATTCAGAGATCCTCCTGCCTCTGCCTCCAAGTGCTGGGACTTAAGTTGTGCAACACTATGCCTGGCTTATCCCGTAGTCAAGAGGCCTTTGAGTAGACTGACTGATTCCAGGAGACTCCTGGGCCTCTTGTCTTCCTGTTGGAGGCTGGAGTTCAGGGTCATGGCCTCTTTGGGGTGCTTATTGTTATTAAGCCTTCATTTTCTTCCTCTTCTGAATTCAGACTCACCCTCACCATTAAATCTTCATGGCCAACAACAACAAAAGAAACCCCCAAAAATGGATTCAAGAAGTCCTAGGGGTAATGTAATTCAGTGGCAGAGCACAAGCCTACTATCTGAAAAACTTTGGGGTCAAACCCCAAAGAGTAAATACTGGCCTGTTGGTGGTAGTAGTGACAGTGCATGCCTTTCATCCCAGCACTGGAGGCAAAGGTAGAGGCAGGAGGATCTCTGTGAGTTCAAGTCCAGCCTGGTCTACAGAGTGAGTTCCAGGACAGCCAGGGCTACACAGAGAAACCCTGTCTGGAAAAATCAAAGACTGAAAAGATGGTTCAGAGGTTGAGAGCACTGACTGTTCTTCTAGAGGACCCTGGCTCAATTCCCAGCATCCACATGGTAGCTCATAACTGTCCTACTCCAATTCCAGGGGTTCTGACACCTTCGCACAGACACTAATGCACATTTAAAAAAAAAAAAAGACTAATTAAAAAAAAAGAAAAAACAAAGATAAGTAATAGACTGAGACTATTAGCCAAAATAAATGATTCTCCTCCCTTACCCCAATATTGGGAAATTGAACCCGGAGCCTCACACAAACATTGTATAATCAAAGAACATTTTGTGTGTGTGACAGTTATAGGTGTGGAATTTAGGGCCCTGTACAGAAAGGCAAGTGCTCTAAAAGAGAGGCAAACCCCAGTCTATTAATAATAATTATTATTTTTATCATTCTTTTGGTGGCATGAGATAAGGTCTCAATCTAGTCCAGGCTAGCCTTCCCTTCCACTTATCACAATCCAACTGCTTTATCGTCCATCCTCCCTAGTGTTGGAATTACATGCATAAGCCACTATACCCGCTTCTAAAGATTTTTTTCTTTTGAGTCCTAGTCTGGCTTTGAAATTAATATGTAGCTGAAGATGACCTTGAACTTGTGGTCATCCTGCCTGTATTTCCTAAGTGTTAGGATTACAGGCAGGTGCTACCATGCCCTGCTTTTTGCAGTATTGGGGACTGAACCCAGGACCTCCTGTATGCCAGATAGGCACTCTACTGATTGAGCTACATCTCCAGCTATAATTAAATTTTACTATTGTGTGATTGCATATGTGTGTGATACACATATTGGAGTGTAGACAGGAGATGTCAGAGGACTTTTTTTTCCTTGGAGGGCCCTGTCAATTTTTGTCCCACTGTGGGTTCCAAGGATCAACTTCAGGGTGTCAGCCTAGCTCATTTCACTGAGCCATCTCACAGGCTCATGAGTAAAAACTGAAAAACTGCTTAATGAATTTAAAATTTACAAATCATCCTACTGAATTTGGGCTAGGGGTGTGTCTTTGTTAGGGTTATTATTGCAGTGATGAAACACCATGACCAAAAGCAACTTGGGTGGGCAATGGTGGTTCTCACCTTTAATCCCAGCACTTGGGAGGCAGAGGCAGAGGCAGGTGAATCTCTGTGAGTTCAAGGCCAGCCTGGTCTACAGAGCTAGTTACAGGACAACACAGAGAAACCCTGTCCCGAAACACCAAAATAAATAAATAAATAAATAAATAAATAAATAAATAAATAAAATAGGCAAATTGGAGAGGAAAAGGATTATTTGGCTTATACATCCACACCATCGCCCACCACTGAAGGAAGCCAGGACAGCAACTCTAACAGGGCAGGAACCTGGAGGCTCATCTTGCTTTCTTTTAGAACCCAGGGCCACTAGCCCAGGTATGGAACTACTCACAATGGGCTGAGCCCTCCCTCCCCCATCAATCACTAATTAAGGCTTGCCTGCAGCCTGATCTTAAGAAGGCTCCCTCCTCTCTGGTGACTCTAGCTTGTGTCAGATTGATTTGAAACTAGCTAGCTTAGAGTGCAAGTCACAAACTAGCTAGCTTAGAGTGCAAGTCACACACAAGCTTAGCAAAGCACTGAGTTTGAGTTCCTACAGGGAAAATTAAAAAACACAGTCCTTTGGTTACAATTCCCTTGAAAAAAATTTTTTTTGTTTGTTTACAGTTAATCTCAGCCACAAACTACTTGGCAACCGTGGGTCCAACTTCTCACTTGAAACATTCTTCCTTGCTCTTTTTTTGGGGGTGAGAGAGGCAGGGGGAGTCTGGGGAATCAGAGCCTGTGTTATCTGGCAAGCATTCTATCACTGAACCATGTCACTAGCCTGAACTTTCTGGAGAGATGGCTCAATAGTTAAGAGCACTTGCTGATCTTCCAGGGGACATAGGTTCAAGTCTCATCACACCTGTGGTGCCACTCACTGTCTGTAACTCCAGTCCCAGAGGATCTGACACTGCTTTCAGGCCTCAGGTACCAGTGTCACATGTGGCGTACACACTACTTGCAGGCAAATCACTCATACACTTAAAATAAAAACATTAAAAAAAATCACAGCACCAGTGATAAAAGGAGAGAATCCAGTGGTCTCTGCTACATGTCTGTACTGAAGGGGATTACTTTTTGTTTTGTTTTTATTCTTCTGAGAAAGAGTTTCATTGTGTAGCTCTGGCTATCCTGGAGCTGTCTGTAGACCAGGCTGGCCTTGAACTCAGAAATCCCCCTGCCTCTGCCTCATGAGTGCTGGAACTGAAGGCATGTGCCACCATGGTCAGCTCAACCTTAGTTTCTATGGCTTCTCATCTTACACTTCTGTAGTTCTGCTAGCTTTGTAGTCACTGGTTGCAAAATTCTTTAAATATGCTTCTTTTTCTCTCTCCCTGTCTCTCCCAGATACTGATACTTTTGCATTTATTTTCTCTAATAGTGATAGCTTTGCATTTGTTTATTATTTTCCTTTTTCAAAAACATACCTAGCATACTAGGCATTGGTGGCACATGCCTTTAGTCTCAGCACTATGGAGGCAGAGGTAGGCAGATCTCTGTGAGTTCAAGGCCAGCCTGGTCTACAGAGCTAGTTCTAGGACAGGCTCCAAAGCAAAGCAATACAGAGAAACCCTGTCTTGAAAAAACAAAACAAAACAAAATACCTAGCAGGGCTTTACCACCAGGAGTTTCATTCCTCAGGGGTTGGCTCTACAGGTATAGGGAATCTTGGAAGCTGGATCCTTTATTAAGGACACATTAAATACTTAAGTCCTCTCTATTTCTTCACTTTAGGCCATCCTTCCTTGTCTCAGGAAAGGGCAATCTTATTTGGCTTTATTAATATTTCTATACCAGAAGATAGGAAATAGCCAATATAAAACCAGGCTCACAAATGTATTTCGTTTAATCTCCACATTGCTTAACAATTTCGTGACTCAGATGTCTGTAACATGATTAAATAAAAGATCCAGAGGCTGATATTGGGGTTCCAACTTCAGGCTGAGTATCAGAAAAGAACAGTTGGCCGGTAGCTCTCACCTCTACCTCAGGCTGAAAGGGTTCATCTACTCAGGAGCTCTTCACTAAGTCTCAAACTGCTGTCTGTCCTCCGTGTGAATCCTTTACTGAGACCTTGCTTCTGTCTTATATCCTTCCCTAATGCTGGGACTAAAGGTGTGAGCTCTAATTCTCTTTTAGACTGATTCAGTCTTGTATAGATCTGGGTGGTCTTGGACTCACAGAGATCCATCTACCTCTTAATCCTGCGTGCTAGCATTAAAGGTGTGTAGCATCAACTCCTAGCTTCTGGCTGCTGGGATCTATAGCTTGTGGCTGACTTTGTTTTCTGAATCCTCAGACAAGCTTTAATAAACCATAAATGATATATCACTCCAGATGTCAGCATTTAAAAAGTCTCTGGGCAAAGGTAAAGATCAGGAAGCTGTAAGCACACACCCCTCTGGGGAAGCTTTGAGCTGCAGGAATAGCACCCTTTCTCCAATCATACAGAATCTGTCACAAATCCCAGCCCTACTTCTCCTGCTTATGTCTCTGCCTTTCTCTCCCTCTGATGCCCCCTTTACTATTTTATTTATTGTTAACAAATACCCTACTTATGTATTTATAAATTGGCTGTTTATTTAATTTCTGATACGGGGGGGGGGTGAGACTTCCACAGGTGTCAGACAAATTCTTGACCACTGAGGTACACCCCCATTTCTCCTTTTCACTGTTTATGATGTAGATTGGCTTAGCTTCTTTCTTGATTAGCATGCTATTTTTTTTCACACCTCTAACATAAAGTCTCCTTCAGTTCTTTCTCCATTTCCGCATCACAAAAGTGTCAAGACACCACCTGCTAGGGTAGAGGCACCCAGTTTGGGAGAACAGCCACTAAGCTGGCAGTTGCATTTCTTTATTTTCTTGGGAGAGAATATGGAAATTGAAAGCCTTGGCATCTTAGTAAATTCTTTTCTTTATTTAAGGAAAACAAGAAAAAGCATCCAAGAACCAGCTGACAAAGTCTCCACTTAGACTGCTTCTGTCCATTTCTCTTCTTGATTAAACTTTACTTTAGGCTCTAGCTCTGCTGCTCTTAGTATAATCACAGCAAAAAGCCTGCTGGGTCAGTTTAGCAAGATTCCCCCTAGCCTGCTTATCTCCATCACCCTGGCCTGCTCTCAGCAAAAGGGTCACTTGAGTCAGAATCCCCTTTACCCCAGATAATTTTTGTCTTAGTCATTCTCTTCCTGCTGAATCCTACCTCGCTGTCTGAATAGAATTCCTCTTGTCCTTGTTATTTGTGAGATGGAGGTCAGGCCTATGCTAAGATTTTCCCCCTCCCTGTACTGTAATTGCCTTTAAGTATTCCAAACGCAATTCAGTAAATTTTGCCCAACAGTATCTTTCTTTCCTGGGATGCCTTTGAATATATCAAGCTTGCAGAAACATTTGGGTCACACTGCTCTGAAGAAATTATGTATTTGTCTGATACCCCTGCAGACATGAAGGTAGAAGAGGGATGGTGCTCAGGAAGAGGGTAGCGATTAGTTGGAGAGGGAGGGGGACAAGAGCATAACTAGTCGGGATGAATATGATTTTGATTGAAATATATTATGAAATATATTATGAAATAATAGAAAATAATAGAATAAACAAAACCCACAACCAACAGCCTAGTTAATTAACTGTCCATCTTTAACTTCCATTGGCATTATTTTTTGGAAGTGCTAGGCTAGGGGTTAAACTTGGGGCCTAATACATGCTAGGCAAATTCTCTATCACTGACTTACACGCCCAGCCTTCTTTGTTTTTGAAACAGTCTTGCTATGTAGTCTTGGTTGGCCTTAAACTTGTGTTGATTCCCCCTCAATCTCCTGATTACAGCTGTGTGACATATGCCTGACATCCTGGGACAGTATTTTGCCTTTGTCAGTGTGTGTGTGTGTGTGTGTGTGTGTGCGTGTGCGTGTGCGTGTGTGTGTGCGCGCGTGCGCCCTATGGTGCTATAGTGGAGGTAAGAAGACAACTTTTTTTTGAGACAAGATTTTTCTGTGTAGCCCTTGCTGTCCTGGAACGCACTCTGTAGACCAGGCTGGCCTCAAACTCACAGAGCTCTGCCTGCCTCTACCTCCAGAGTGCTAGGATTAAAGGCATGGGACATCACTGCCCAGCAAGAGGACAACTTTTGAGAGTTGGTGCTTTTACTTGCTGAACCAACTTCTCAGCTCTGTTTTAAAATGTAATTGTGTATGATGCTTATGTCTATAATTCATAGAGTATATACTATTATTTTATGCAATATTATATATGTAGCAACCCAAAGGTACATGTGTCATGTAGTAAAATAAATAATATATATAATATATACAAGCTCATTATATATTTTGATTATAATTTATGTTATACAATATAATACATAATTATATCTAAATAATTATATTTGATATATATACTTACACACTCCTTTTTTTTTATTTTTGGTTACTTTGTTTTGTCCTTTAAGTTTTTTGAAACAGAGTTTCTCTATGTAGCTCTAGCTGTCTAAGAACTCACTCTGTAGACCAGTCTGGCCTTGAAAGAGATCCATCCACTTGCCTCTGCCTCCCTGAGTGCTAGGATCAAATATATGTGCCACCACCACCCAGCTGGTTGGTTTGTTTTTGAGATAAGGTCTCATGTAGTTTTGCCTGGCCATCACGTGTCCAGACCATGGGGTGCACGGATCACATTTAGGGCTTTGTGTGAATTGTGGGCTGATACACCTGAGCTGCATCCACAGCCCTTCTTATGTTTTGCTTTGGAGACTTAGGTATAAAGCCAGCAGTATAAGAGAGGGTTAAAAGGAAAGTTTCCTTCAACTTTCTGCTTTCCAGTTGTCTTCCTTAATGGTAAAGGTGCCACAGACAGTTGCCTGTGTATCTTTCCAAAAATATCTTTATGCCTATGCTAGCAAATGTGTGTATCACAGTGTCAGTGGAGTTCAGGACATAGTGCCCTCAGATCTGCCTTGGCATATAGAGTATATTCAGCTGAAGAAATTGGGGGAAATGGCAGAAACAGGAAGGTCATGACGACTTTGTCTTTCTCTTCTGCCCTGAAGTAGATTATAATCTAGAAAGAGACTGCTCACTTTGCCTTAAAGCAGATCATGAGTCTTTCATGTGAGAGGAAAGTCCTCTTCTCTTGAGACAAATGTGCAGGCAAAAGAATCTGAGCTAACAGGCCTGCCTACTTTCTCCTAGTTTATTACCATTCAATTGCGCTCTCCCTCCCCAGCATGCTTCTCCACAGCGCTCCATTCTTCCTCAAACCTACTCTAAGAAAACATTCAGATGTAGCTATTTCTTGAATCTTCATTCTCTTATGAAATCTTCTATGTCTTACAAAGCTCAGAACAAGTACATTTCTATGCTTTTCTCTAAGTTTTTGTTTTCTTCTTGGTGCTGGAGATTGAAGCCAGAGCATAGGCAAGGCAAGCACTTTAGCACTCAGCTTCGCCTTTGTTACTTTTTCTATTTTGAGACAGGGGCTTCCTAAGTTGCCCAGGCTGGCCTTCATTTAAATTCTCCTGACTCAGCTTTCCGGCTGCTGCCATAACAGGTCTGAGCCACTAAGCCTGGCTCTTAATTTGTCTTTTGTTTTAGTTATCTGAGCCACGGATTTAGATTAAATAGAATGAAATATACCCTTTTCTTCCTGGGAGTAGCATCTCAAAAACAAGACATCATGAAAATTCTCCTAACTCAAGATGATAGAAAACACATGGCAATGTTTATGTATATGGAAGCCTTGTGCTCCTGGGAAGCAAAAAATGCCAGAGAAAATCTTGCTTTCCATCACTCCTAGATTACTTTGCACTGTTCCTTAAAACTTAATAAAATTTGCTGTCCATGTTCCTTGTGGTTCCTTGGCTTTCTGACCTCTATAAAATCCTGCCCCTCCTCCTTTTCTTTGAGCTATTCTTCCATGGAAATAAACATTTTTTTTATACTACAATACAAAAACATGTTTTGAATTGACCAATTGTGCCCTTTACAACAATTGAGAAATTTTGTTTCCTTCCTATAAGCAAAAAAAAAAAAAAAAAAAACACTTACCAATTACCCATACTAGGCTGAGTACAGTGGATAACATTTATTCTTGGCTCTTCCTGATTTCCAGCTTTGAATTACAAAAGCAAACTGCTAGGCCATCCTTTTGTTTCCTGACCAGGGCTTCTATACTTGTCAAGATGCTTTCCCAAATCTTTAAGACTTTTTTTTAGATTTAAAATTTTTATTTTATGTGTATGAATGTTCTGTATACTGAGGGTGTCAGAAGACACTCTTGTCAGATGAGTCCCCTGGAACTGGAGTTAAAGATGAGTGTGAACTACCATGTGTGTTCTGAGAATTGAACCCAAGTTTTCTGTATGAACAAGGATTCTTAACTACCAAAATAATCTATGCAGCCCCCCCTTTCCAAACCTCTTAACGATATCATACATAGATAATAAGTCTCTAGGAATGTCATTGATCAGTAGATTACCACCATTAAAAAGAGCTTTTTTCCCCTAAAGTTTTATCTCTCCCCCTTTTTTAATTTGTATTGTTCCTATTGTTCCCAGATCAAATTCTTTAATATTCTCTTGGTCCATCATTTAAGAAATATTTTTGGGGGCTGGAGTGATGGCTAAGAGATAAGAGCACTGATTGGTCTCCCAGAGGACCCGGGTTTAATTAATTCTTAGCACCCACATGACAGCTCACAGCTGTCTGCAACACCTCTTCTTAGGGGATCTGACTCTTCTATATAGATATGTTGGCAAGCACCAGTGAATGTAAAATAAATAAATTATTTTTAAAAAAGAAATATTTTTGGCTGGGCACTGGTGGCGCATGCCTTTAATCCAGCATTTGGGAGGGAGAGGCAGGCAGATCTCTGAGTTCCAGCCAGCCTGGTCTACAGAGGGAGTTCTGGGACAGCCAAGGCTACACAGTGAAACCCTGTCTCAAGAAACAAACAAAATGAAATTCCCCCTCCCCCTCCCCGTGTGTGTGTGTGTGTGTGTGTGTGTGTGTGTCTGTCTGTCTGTCTGTATGTCTGTCTGTCTGTCTATGTGTGTGTGTCTGTCTATGTGTGTCTGTGTGTGTCATGGTGCCTGTGTGGAGATCAGAGGACAAAGTTTGGGAGTCAGTTCTCCCTGACATGGATTGAATTCAGGTTGTCAGGCTTGGTGGTGCATCTACTGACCCATCTCTTTGGTCCTCATTTCATCATTTTTAGCCTTTCTATTGGCAAATAGCAACTAAACGGAATGTAGGCATATAGGAAGAACAAAGGTCTGGCAGCTGTAAACCAAATGGCAGTGCTGGCACAGACGCTATCACAAGTGCAGAGGACTGAGTTAGCCAGAAATGACAGTTTCCAAATGTATCATTCTTGGCAGCAAGAATTTTATGGCTACATGTTCTTACATGTTCTGAGTGGCCTTATCGATTTCAATCTTTGCCTATAACTAGTCCACTCCTGGCTGGCATCATTGTCAGAGTAATTCAGCTAATAGTATCATCAAGTATTTTTACTCATTTCTAGAAATTCTGTAATGGCTGCCCATTTTATGGTGAATAAAAGCCAAAGTCTTTCCTCTGGCTACAAGGCCACATACAAGCTAATTCACTCCAATTGTCTGCCATTATCTTCTAGCATTCTTGAAATGTTCAGTTCATGCTTGTCTTTAAAGTTCACTAAGTATTGCCTTGGGACTGGGGCATAGTTCAGTAATGCCCAAGGCCCTGGGATCAATCTGCCATACCATACAAATTTGCTTTGTTTTCTTGGAACAAGTTTTCTGTGGGTCCTGATTTTCAGCAATAATAAAGAAGGGTCTGGATTTGGTCAAAGAAAAACAGAGCCAGACATTGAAGGGATAAAGATAAAAATTTAAAAGTTATTTGAAGTAGAACAAAAGAGAACTGAGCTCAATGGAAAATACAGGGAAGACTCCTAGGGATTTACAATGAAGAAGCTATTTATGGGAGTAAGGAGAGTTGGGAGGTGGGATGGTGGTAATATTGAATGGATAGAAAATTAGTGAGAGAACCCACCAAATGTAGGGGAGAGTCTGGCTAAACTGACCAGCTTCTTTCCTCTCTCCCTCCTTCCCTCCTTCCTTCCCTCCATCCTTCCCTCCCTCTCTCCCTTCCTCCTTCCCTCCCTCTCTCCCTCTCTTCTCTCTCTCTTTTCTGGGGATTGTCCAGAGGAGGTTTCTCTGTGTATCCCTGACTGTCCTGGAACTCACTCTGTACACCAGGCTGGCCTCGAACTCAGAGAGATCTGCCTGCCTCTGCCTGTAAGTGTTGGCTTGTGCCATCACTCCTCAGCCAGATACATTTCTTGCTGAGAACATGCCTGAGTTCATGATCAGATATCAAGGGTAGGAGAGGAGGATTAGCTATCAAGTAATCCATTACCAAAACCGGAAAACTCTTCAACTGACATAGCAGGATTCTTGCTAAAACGGGACAATTTAGGTCTGGCAAAGATGGGACCAAGATTCTTTGCTTGGCTAATATTTAGTCAAGCTCCTGAACCTTCTCCTAAACCTGTTTACTTCCTTGTACAATTTGCTAAGTCAGTTTAGCAAAGCTACCCACCCCCAACCTAATTGCTATCTGAGCACATTCCTTTAGAAGCTCACTGTGGCTGACTCATCAAGTCTCTTGTTAGGTCAGTTTAACCACAACCTTAGCCCTGATAAATTCCATTTAGTGATATTCTATCTATTGTCTCTCTCTCTCTCTCTCTCTTTTTTTTTTTTTTTTTTTTTTGGTCTGTGAATTCCAACTTGTACATGCTTCATCCACAGTTGATCTTCAACCTTTCACCTCTACATTTTAGTAATCCCTAAATCTAAAAGTATTTTTTTACCATGTTTTGACAAGTGTCATTGCATATTTTTTTCTTCAATACTGATTATGGCAAAGATGTCAGGTTGACTGCCAGAAACAAAGGTATATCAGTTGTTCCTAACCACTACTTAAGTGTAGCCAAGATTATATCAGTTGTAGTTTTGCTACCAAGATCATATTAAATTCTGTAGGGTGTGGTGGCACATGCTTTCAATCCCAGCACACAGGAGGCAGAGGCAGAGGCAGGCGAATCTCTGTGAGTTTGATGCCAGTCTGGTCTATGCAGCAAGTTCTAGGTGGTTATACAGAGAAACCTTGTCTTAAAAAACAAAAAACAAACAAAAATAATAAGCAACAAACTTGTGTTGTATAGACAAAGAAAGCTCTGCTTTTGTTCCATTTCATAAGGTCCCAATTAATGGGAATCTGAAATGTTGAGGTTTTCTGTAGATTAAAAATTTTGAGTTTCTTTTTCTTCTTTTTCCAGATTTGTTTTAGTTTTTATTTTAACAGATTTCTGGAGTACATTGGCATAAAGGTGTCAGATCCCTTGGGAATGGAGTTACAGACAGTTACAAACTGCCATGTAGGTGCTGGGCATTGAACCCAGTTCCTCTGGAAGAGCAGTCAGTGCCCTTAACCACTGTGCCATCTCTCCAGATCCATGTATAAATGTTTTCCTGCATGTGTGTTTGTGTCCATGATGAGCATCCTTTATCAGCTGAGCCATCTCAAATAGAAGAGACGCGGGGAGGCAGAAGGGCAGAGAGGGTGGAAGGGGAAGTGGGGAGGGGTGAGGTGGAGGAAAGAAGAGGGTTTTACTTCCCTTGTAAAAACAGCAGAGGCCTCAAGAGTGACCTTAGAGCCCAGACATGACACTCCCCGAAGAGTCACTTGTCTGACCTGAATGGGGGAGACCAACTGCTCCCCAAAGCTAATTACCTGACAACTCAGAACTGACAGAGATGGGCACATCCCGGGTAGTGTCCTCAGCACAGGGCTGTCCCAGGGCCTCCTGTGGTGGCTCTTCTGGGTTCACACTGCCTGGTGTCTTTCCTCAGGTTCCCTCCCTCCCTCTCCATGCTTCCCCCTCTCTCCCTCTCTCCCTCTCTCCGTCTCTCTGTCTCTGTCTCTCCCTCTCTCCGTCTCTCTGTCTCTCTCTCTCTCGCTGTCGTCTTCTACTGTGTATATCTGTGCCTGTGTGTCCCCTCCCCCTTCCACCCCCTCTGTGTATGTGCTCCTGCCCTCCCTCCCGCCCTCCCAACCTTCCTCCCTGCTTTCTCTTTCTCTCTCTTTCTGTGTGTGTGAGATGTTATTTGTGTGTGTGTGGTGTGTGTGTTTGAGCGTGTGTGTATGTGTGCGTGCGTGCGTGCGTGTGTGTGTGTGTGTGTGTGTGTGTGTGTGTGTGTGTGTATGACTCCTCACTTCGACACTGCTGAAGGAATCTCCAGAGGGGGGTTAGGGTTAGGGTTAGGATTTTTCACTTCAATCTCCTCTGGAGATTCCTGAGGTGGGTCTCACAAAGTTTGTTGTTGATTTTCAGACAGCTTCTCATATATCCTAGGCTGCCACAAACTTATGTGTTTGAGGATGACTTTGAACTCGGTATCTCCCTGCCTTCACCACTTAGTTGAATGGCAAGTAGCCAGCCTGATGACTCACCTACATACTTGCTGGAGGCGGCTTCTGCTGAAGCATGGGGTTCAAGAGCACAGAGATGTTGTGCTGGGGAAAATGCCTGTCACCAATATATGCATTTTGGGGATAATCAATACCCTTATCTAGACTTGGCCAAAGGAAACAAAGCTCAGGGAGAGTAGGAAGCAGGCAGGAAGAGGCTCTTATCCTCCAAGCTGAGAAAGCCCCTCACCCCACCCCCCAGGGCAGGGAGCTGACTCTACAGTGTCTTCCTGAATGGGTTATGACTTCCTGTGGCCCTCAGAGAAAGCCAAAGGCATTTTCTCCAAGATACCTAGATCCAGGCTGTTCCATGGACTCTCCTGGCCTCTTCTGTGGACAAGAGGGACCACTGTTGATTACTCTGGAGTGTCTGGTGATTGGTCTTGCATACAGACTGGGTTTTCTCCCCAAAAACTGTCTTGTAATTGCTGCCAACCTCTCCCAAGGAGGTCCTTCAGTCAGGCTAACAGGCAGGCGGCCCCCATTTGGAAAACACCTTCCTAATGTCTCTGGGGTTCTCACTGGACTGGGAGCATGACACCCAAGTGTCAAGGTCCCCATAGTCTTCAAGCTCAAGGGAGAGTGAGGCACATGTACCAAGGATAAACCCCTAGGAGGAGAGAGGTGGGCCAGGCTTGAGTTCAGAGGAAGCAGGAATATGTTGATCTTTGACATATGTTAGGGAAGACCGAGAGAGGCCTAGGGGTGATTGTGGTGGAGACCTTCCCTACTGCCTTCCCGAGGCTTCCTTTGAGACTGCCATAAGAACCCAAAGCTAGCATGTGTCGGGGGACACCCAGTTCTTCATGTCACTGCATTGACTCTCAGTGCCATCTTGGAACTGAGTATCCAGCATGGCCTTAAGTAGCAGGAGACACAGCTCCCACAGGTCTGAGGAGGAGCCGGTGGATCTGTGGTTCCCATCACTCCGTCTATTCTGGAGGGGACACCTATAGAAAATGTGTGCGCTATGGAAATTCTCCACAGGCAACTGTCCTATTGTGGGACCCTCTCAGAGGGCATGAGGCAGGCACTTCTTTCTTTCTTTCCTTTTTTTTTTTTTTTTTAAGAGATGGTCTCGCTATTATATAGCTTTGGCTGTCCTGGAACTCACTACATAGACCAGGCTGGCCTTGAACTCACAGAGATCCACTTGCCTTTGCCTCTCTAGTCTTGGGATTAAAAGCATGTGCTACCACTGCCTAAATGTGCAATCTTTTCTTGGGGGAGGAGGCAGAATCTTCTAGTGCTGCCCACTGGAAAAAGCACAACTGTGCATTTTTTTATGACATTGATGAGATGTGAGACATTTGACACTCAGTATTTGATGATGTCATAGGATAACACTCATCTTAGGCCTTACAATGTCAGCAGGGCTGAGTGACAAGGGTCCTTGCCCTTGTGGACTGCATCCTCTAATTCCTAAGGATCCACTGCTGAGATGAATGGCTGGGAGCTGACCATCTCTGGGTGATGTGTACAGGAGCGCTCATCACACTGTTCTTGTGTTTAGATTTGCCTTTTTTCTATAACAGCCGGCTTTACCTGTGGGACACAGAAAGTTCTCAAGGAAGGTGTTACCCAAGTGTGGCAGCACTATCAGCATTGTGGGTGTGTAGGCAGCAGTTTGTGCCTGCAGACAGCTAGCGTGCTGCCTCACTTCAGCCCCTCATTCTGGAGGCATCCATGCTGCTCCTTTCAGCCTGAGGAGGCAGGTTTGCATACTGGGCAGTGGCAGACAGAGGCCAAAGCCCTTTCCTAGGGAGAAGGGGGGGGGGGTAAGAAGCAATAAAGCCGCCCAGAGGAAGGAAGGAGCTTGCTCTGAACATGGGGTGAGAGGTGGCTCTCAGTCTCCTGTGGCTCTCAGTTAATTTCCTGTGCCTCCTTTTCTGTTGCTCCTGCCAGGGCCCTCTCCATTCCTGGGGGTGCCTTCAACTGCTGTTTCTGTGAAGATGTGGGAATTCTGGGAAAATGTCCCTAAGGGCAGCACACAGTCAATTTCTGGAAAGGCCTCTTCTGGTGCTTCTGAACTCTTTGACTATTTGAAAAGTACTGGGAAAGTGGGCCACCAATTAGTAATTGTGTTCAGGTGACCACTGTGTTATCCTGGGACTGTCTCAGATGACTGGGGGCAGGGCCTTCATCAAGGCTGGGCAACCTTCCTTGCTGTGACAACAGGGAGAAGCAGAGTCTCTGCCCATTGGCCTAACAAGGAAGCTGCGATTGTTCCTTGATTCTGTGTTGTAGCATTCCTTCAGGCCTAGGTATGTAGGCCTAAAATACTCCAGAATCACAGTTGAGTAATTCAAGAGTGATTTATTTTCTGTGTTCCCTAGTCCCCTCTAACTTCAGTGATCTGGGATTATCCTGTACCCACCCACCACAGGTGGGTGTTGCTGTTACCCAGGGAAACAGGAGCCCACTCCCATTCAGCCAGCAAATCCTTGCCCTGCAACACAGTGATTCATAGATACAGCACCCTGTTGCTACGGCAAGTTGTATCCCACTGTCCTGGGAAAGGGGCTTCAGGCTGGCAGGTTGGTGTTGGATAAGGTTGTTGAGCTGCCCCAGAAAGCAGCCTCTTGATGCTCACCATGTGAGGGAAGAGGCACTGAACATGCAGCATTCAGTGGTTGAGCAAGAGCAGGGCCCCGACTTCTCCCACTTTTGGCAGTGTACTTTGTGGTTCTTGGTTGCTAGGAGCGGGAGCTTCTGCTGCTAAGCAACAGGAGCCTGGAGGATTAAAATCAATTTCCTAAGCTCATTGGAAGTGGGAGGGAGAGAAGGTGGAATGCAAATATCTTGGGGAAGATTTTTTGCTGCCTGAAAGCCTTGTTGGAACACACAGGAGGGTGACTGTGCACCAGGCTGGCCCCAGTACAGAGGCCTAGAAAGCTGCCAGCAATTAAGGCGCCGATTAGTGCATGAAAGGATGCTACTGCAGTTCCTTTGTGAATCTCTAGGGAAGGCAGCCAGTCCCTCAGGTCTTTCTGAATCACCTCGCCATGCCACATATGATTGGTCAGGGGCTGTGCTCCAAAGACAGGGTCAGAGTTTTGGAACTCATCTATATTTTTGCCTGGATAGGCTCAGCAGTGACAGGAAGGTTGTTTGTTTCCTTCTAAAGCAGCTTTGTCAGGCACTTACCCTTAAGAAGTCCCTTACCCTAGTCTACTCTAGTCTGTTTCCATTTAGTGCTTTTCCAATGATGCCTAGGGATCTAGTCTGTCCTGCAGTAGACAGGTGTCTATCTTCCTTTTGAGCTTCACTTCCGTTTCTAGGAACCTCAGGGGATTTTCTTGAAAACATGAGGTCCTTTGCTTTGACTTTGTGACTTTCCATGCTGCACTCTCCACGTGGTCTTACTGACCTGTTTGTTGAAAGCATGAGCCACTATTTCTCATTAACAATCTCTTGTTTATTTGTTTCTTTTTGTTGTAGTATTGAGTTTGGAACCCAGGGCTTCACAAGTGCAAGGCAAATGCTTTATTGATGGCCTACATTGCCAGGTCATTTTAAAGTTTATGTTGATTCAAGGTCTGCATAAATTGCTGCTATAAAATGTGGTCCTCTGAGAAAAAACAGTGACTATCTTCATCAGATCATCTGTGCTTGCTTGCAAAAGTCCGTGACAGTTGGGCTTATTGGGCTTGCTGACTCTTACATTCTTTTATAGAAGGAAGGCATCAGAAGGTTATTGGACACTGCTGTCTGCACGTTGCTTCCTTGATCCTAAATGTCTCCTGATTTCTGGGAAAGACTGTTGGGTTTGTTTGGGCTTTAGCCAGTAAGGCTCAGCCTGAAAAATCACCTTTTCCATACTGATTCCCTGTAGTGATAAACATCATATTCAGCTTGGGTGAATAAGCATTTTATATTTCTCTGCACACTTTCTCTAATGTACTACATACTTATCTGTTTGGTGATAGACATTGAACCAAGGGTATGCGCTTTACCCAAACAATGTTCCCAGCCTATTTAACCTATTTATTTTATTTTTCTGTTTCTCCCCACTATAATACAGTGTCTGTGAGGATTGAGATTTTTGTATTTATTGATATATCTCATGATGTTGAATAAGCCTAGCACCTAGTTTGTATTCAAAAGTGTGTGTTGATGCTAGAAATGGTACACAACTGTAGAATGTGTTCAGAAGATATGGCCCTTTCTTCAGTCCCCAACATCTACACACACACACACACACACACACACACACACACACACACACACACACCTGGTTTTGTGCCTCACGCCTATAATCTAGCAACATACACAAAGCTGAGGCAGGAGGATGCAAACCTGGGTTGCATAGTGAATTGGAGGACAGCCTTGGGTGCAATGTGACGTTTTCTCTTAAATAAATAAAAAAGAAAGATCTGAAATGGGGCTCAGTAGTAGAACAATTACATAACATGTGTGAGGACCTAGATTCAACCCCAACATCATAAAAAGATGATACATGTATATGTTGTCTTAGTCACTATTCTACGCTATGAAGAGACACCCTGACCAAGACAACTCTTACAAAAGAAAGGATTTAATTGGAGGCTTATTTACTCTTTCTGAGGCTTACTTCATTATCATCATGACAGGACCATGGCAGCAGGCATGCATGATGCTGAAGAAGTAGCTGAGAACTATATCCTGATCTACAAGCAGAGGGAGAGAGACTGGGCTTGGTGTGGGCCTCAAAACCACCCACCCACAGTGACACACTTCCTTCAACGAGGCCAAACCTATTCCAACAAGGCCATACTTTCTAATCTTTCTCAAATAGGGCCACTCATTTGTGATTAAGCATTCAAATATATGAGCCTATGGGATCTTCTTTTGCCTTTTTTTTTCCTCCCAAGGCAGAGCTTCTCTGTATAACCCTGGCTGTCCTGAAACTTATTCTGTAGACCAGGCTGACCTCAAACTCACAGATATCTGCCTGTCTCTGCCTCCTGAGTGCTGGGATCAAAGGCGTGTGCCATCATTGCCCAGCACGTGGTTGATTTTCAAAGGAAGTTATTATAAATTTTACTGTGAGTAGACCAATATTATACCTCAGGAGTTTTAATTACCTTTCATCAATCAAACCCATCATTTTTAAGTATCATCCTCCACAAACTTCACACAACTCAGGTTTTTGTGACTTGGATTTTAGCTTTTTTTTTTTTAATTTTTATTTTTACATGTTACCTTTTATTCTTAGGATAAAATCTTATTTTACTATACAAAATTCACATTCATCCATATTTAAAATATTCTTTTTATAGTTGTGTCTTTTTATAGTTGTGCATTTATGTGTGTGTGTGTAAAAGAATAATAATCAAAGAAAAAGAGAACATGAGTTTGGAGGAGGCAAGAGAGGGTATATATGGGAGGGGTTGGAGGGAGGAAGGGGGAAATGATGTAATTATATTTCAATAATAATAATAATGATAATGATAATAATAATGACAATAACAACCACAACAACAACCCAAACAAATAGCCAGGTGTAGTTGCACATGCATTTAATCACAGCGCACGGGAGGCAGAGGAAATCTCTGTGAGTTCAGGCCAGCCTGTTCTACATAGCAAGTTGCAGACCAGGTTGGGCTATGAGAAGAGAGACCCTGTCTCAAAATTAAAAAACAAAAGAAAACAGAAAGACAGATGGTGGTGGGTATAGCAAAGAGCATAAAGCTTTCTTAGCATACAATGCAAAGTATTACATACAATGCAATGTTCCCCCGATGCTTAGAGGGAGAGGTATAAGTGTTTTGTTTAGGGTTGAGCCCATATCCTTTGTTCTTTTTCTGCATCTTGGGCAGCTATGAGTCTCTGTATTCATCGTTATTGAGAAGCTATTTTTTGGTAGCTGAATAATTTTAGTTTTTGGTACTGAGAATTGAATCCAGGTCCTTTTATAGACATAGCATGTGTTCTATCAGTAAGCTACACCTCTAGGCTTCAGTAGACACATTAAAAAAGCATAGTTGGCTAGGGAGATGGTTCAGTCTGTAAAGTGCTTGCCATGCAAGCACAAGGACCTGAGTTCCATCTCCAAAATTCATTTAAAATGTCAGGTGACAGCCATGGCTGTCTCAAAAAGTAAAATAAACCAAAACGAAGAAAGCTGTAATTCCACTGCTGGGGAGATAGAGTCAGGGGGAATCCTGAGCCTTCCTGGCCTGCCAACCCAGCTGAACCAGTGAGCTCCCATTTCAGTGAGAGACCTGTTACAAATTCATGCAGACAGGCTCATGAGCTCTCACATATGCACTCTCACACAGACAGACAAACAGACAGACAGACAGACACCTTAAATTTTATTGGTGAAAAGTTTATTTTTGCTGAAGGATAGAACAAGATGTTAGAATAAAATCTAGTGATAGGCTCATCACAAAAAAAAACCCCATCAATTTAAAAAAATTTTAAAATATAATAGCGGCTAAGTCAAATGAGAGAATATAATATTGGTTTTAACATAATTACAAGAAAAATCGAATAAAGTAGGAATACGATAAGAAGAAAGTAGAAAAAAAGAAACAGTTGCATCCCTTCCACAACTACCCGGGAAAGGTGGAGGGAAATATATGGGCTCAGTATGGTAGAGAGCAGAATTTCATGGTCTCTGACTCCAGACTTGTGGCCATTTATAGGGTCTCTGCCTCCACACTTCCAGCAGATCCTGAAACCCCAAAAGGATGGACTTTTAGACTTATACCACTGCATGGCCCTGGTGTATGCCTCAGACCTACACTGGTCTTAGTGGATGCTATTTTCAGGTGAGATCCACTGTATTGTCAGTCTGAGAGCCAAGAAACTATCCTTCCCCTGACCTTAGGCAACATAGCATGGAGACAGACTCTCTCTGTTGGTTAGCAAGAGATGGGGGAATAAGTATGGGACTTTGCTTTGGTCAAATCAGTCATGATGGAGCCTAACAACAGAGACTGGCCCCAGGATTCTATGTTGGTGCCTGTGGATGTGACTTCTGGACCGTACCCTGTTGTCAGGAAATGATTCTTAGCCCTGGTGTGATCATGGACTTGATCCATATTGTCACTGGCCAACTCAAGGATCCTCAGGCCACAAACAACTTAGCAGGAAACAGGGGACTTTTCTCCATGCTAGTCTTGCTGGCTATAAGCTTTTAATATGACCCACCACAGTCTTTTGGGGACATCTTTATTTCTTCCTCAACACCAGGTAGCACAGCATAAAGAGAGTTGTTTTCTTTCCTGAGGAAGGAGAGGTAAGTAGGTAAGAGATGATTGCCTTGGGGTTGAATTCTGACTCAGCAGAGTGAGGCATACCACTGGACACATCTCACAAAACATCTGGGTCTTCCCTGGAGCCTGACTCACACAGTAAGCCTGGGCTTAGGATGCCATCTAGTGAAGAAACACTGTCAATAATCAACAGTCTTAAAGAGCACCATTAGCCTTGCTTAGACTCTATGGAAGGACACTAGCAAACAAAGCCAAATCACGAATAATGGAATTTTTAAATGGAACCTAATCTTTCAATGCACAGACATGAACATATGCCCACAAGCATTAAGTATATTAAAAAGACTATTACCTAATGGGAGATGTCATTTTGTAAATATGTTTCTAGTATTGGTTAATGAATAAAGCACTGTTGGCCAATAGGAAAGCAAGATAGGCAGGACTAGGAGACAAAGAGGTAAGAGGAGGTAGTAGGGAGGAGTTTTAAGATGTAGGACCAACAGGGTAGAACTCCCTGGGCCCACTCTTCGGTAAGATAAGACCATGTGGAAATACTTAGATTAATAGAAATGGGTTAATAGTTAAGACAGAGCTAGCCAATAAGAAATACTAGTAACAGGCCAACAGTCTATCTGTGTTATTTGGGGCTGGTGCAGCTCTGGGACCAGGCTGGCAGGAAAACCTGCTCGTAAAAATTACCTACAATAATGGACAAAAGATGGACTATAAGCTGAACATAAACTGATGGAGAATGTTCAGTTCTGTTCAAGGAAATAATGAACTGGCAGAAATTTCCCTAAATCTTGGAAGTGATGGGGGGAAACTTAAACAGAACAATGATAAATAAATAATTTGAATTTGCATTAAAATCTTCCAACAATGAAAAGCTTAGGAAAAATAACATTGCTTCACTTCTGACTTCTAACAAACATTTAAAGAACTAACAATTCTGAAATTATTGTAAATATCTGAAAGAAAATTATTCTGTATTTACCTAATAAGACCAGCATTGCCCTAATGCTGAAAGCAGATAATAACACAACAGAATGAAAATAAACAGCAGTGCTGAGATGGCTCAAAACACAAAGTCACTTATTGCTCAAACCTGGCAATCTGAATTCAGTCCTTAGATCCCACGGTGGGAGGAAGGAACTAACTCTTAGAAGTTGTCATCTGCCTGGGGAGCCAACATAGACTGAACCAGGCCCCTTGAACATGGGTGTCAGTTGGGGGGGGGTTGGGCAGTTTATGGGGCCGCTGGCAATGGAACTAGTGCATGAATGGGCTTTGGGAGCCCTTTTCCTATGGAGGGATACTCTCTCAGCCTAGATACCCGGGGGAGGGCCTAGGTCCTGCCCCCAGTGATGTGACAGACTTTGATGATCCCTCATGGGAGACTTCACCCTCCCTGGGAAGTGGATGGGGTTGGGATGGGGGGTTGGAGGAGGGCATGGGAGGACAAGAAGGAGAGGGAACTGGGATTGGTAGGTAAAATAAAGTTGTTTTTAATTTAAATAAAAAAGTTGTCCTCTGACCTCCACATGTACACTCTCTGTGTGTTTCTGTCTCTGTCTATGTCTAGCTGTATGTCTGTCTGTCTTTCTTACACACACAAAGTAATAATAATAATAATATAATAATAATAGTAAAACAAAAAGGAAAGCAGGTAATAAATAGCTGAATGAATTAAGGGAGACATATAGAATATGAAAGAAGAATTCAATAAATAGGTAAGTATTCTGAATATAAATCTTTAAAATGTAAAGTTCAGTCTTTCTCTTCTGGTCCCAGGCACTTCGGGAGCCGCTGGATACCGTTCAGACATGGCCAAGTCCAAGAACCACACCACACACAACCAGTCCCCGAAATAGCACAGAAATGGCATCAAGAAACCCCGATTGCAAAGATACAAATCTCTTAGGGGAGTTGACCCCAAGTTCCTGAGGAGCATGCGCTTTGCCAAGAAACACAACAAGAAAGGCCTGAAGAAGATGCAGGCAAACAACGCGAAGGCCATGAGTGTACACGCAGAGGCCACCAAGGCCCTTGAGAAGCCTAAGGTGGTTAAACCCAAGATGCCAAAGGGTCCCGGCTGCAAACTCAGCCTTCTTGCTTTCATCGCTCACCCCCAGCTTGGGAAGAGGATTAGAAGCTACATGGCCAAGGGTCGTAGGCTCTGCCAACCAAAGCCCAAGGTTCAAACCAAGGCAGAGGCCTCCGCTCCAGCTAAGGCCCAGGCTGCAGCTCCAGCTCAGGCTCCCAAAGGTGCCCAGGCCCCTGTGAAGGCCCCATAGAAAAGGTTTCTGCCACCGTGAAGACAGATGGACTGGTGTGACACATCTCCACACTCTGCAGATGATCTGTGCCCTATGCTGTTTTTTTTTTTTTCTTACAAATAAACTTGAGGCAAGACCTTTTTTTAAAAAAAATGTAAAGCTCAAGAAATCAAATGAGAAACTCACTTGGAGGTACTAGATCTGGTAGACTAGATCAAACAAACGAGAGAACATCAGGGACTGAAGACAACTTCAGACACTTAAAGAAAAAAACTTATGAACAGAATGTATATGACCCGTGGGACATGATAAAAAAAAATATGGGGAAGAACATCCATTCAGTGAAATAATAGTAGAGAAATTTCAAATCTTTGGAAAAGACATGAACATCCAGGTACAGAAGGTATTCAGAAGCCCAGCCATGGCCACAAAAGAACCGCTCCTCATCATATTATAGTTCAAACGGCTCCTCATCATATCATAGTTCAAACGGCACAAGTGCACAATGGAGAAAATATCTAGAAAGCGTCAAGGAGTACCTGGTAACTTACAAAAGCCAGCCCATGTGAATAAAGGAGAAGAGGCGAACCCAGGGTCTGTCAGGGGGAATTAGTGTGGTCTGGGGAGGTCTACCCTCAGCACTGTGCTCTCAGTAACAGACATTTTAAAGATAGATAACAGAAGGGAGGCCAGGTGGTGGTGGCACACACCTTTAATCCCAGCACTCAGGAGACACAGACACAGAATGTCTGAGTTCCAGCCCAGCCTGGTGTACAGAGTGAGTTCCAGGACAGCCAGCCAGGGCTATACAAGGAAACCCTGTCTCAGAAAAATAAAAAATAGAAAGAGGGAGAAAAGGAGACAAAAGTACTACACAGCTGCAGCTGAGGATGGAGAGATTCTGAGGAATTTTCTTCTCTTGGCCTTGACTGGGGCAGCCACAGGATGCCATTTTATACAAAGCCCCTTTCTAAACCAGTGGCTTGGCAGCCCCAGATCTCCAGTGAACGTCACTCTGGAAACTCAGAGCAAATGCCAGAGGACTACAAGAAGAAATCTGGCCATCAGGATTCCTCTAGACTGTGGGGAAGAACTTCTCAATCCTAGCAGTGTTCCAGTGAGGCAGAAACTTGATTCAAGTCTTCAAGGGAACATAGATAGAAAATGGAGTGCCTGTAACTGAGAGGTACCTCCAGAGGTAGTATCAACATTCACAACCAGACTCCTGAAGGACTGCCGACAGATGTGCCCAGGATTTGTGACCCAGCTCAGTGATGGAACTAGCATCTGTGACGAGATTTCCCAAAGGAACATACAGGGCTGTGAGAGCTAGCTATCTGTGATCCCAGGAAGGATGACAGTCAGACTTCAGACCACTATCAGCAATAACGCAGACTCTAGACCTCAACCCACCTCCTTTGCCTCCCGAGTGCTGGGACTGACCCAGCAATTGCTTGTTTTGGCAATTATTGTATATTCACATTAGGCATATCCTTTTATAGTGATTATTCTTGGGGACACTAGTTAATATTAAGGGGAGTACTAGAGACTGAGCTTGGTGACTTAACAACAGTCTAGCAGAGAAAAATGGCATTTCAATGCTAATACAACTTTGTCTCTCTTGAACATTGTAAATAATTGAGTTGAAGAAATGAGAGTAAGCTGGGTGTGGTGGCACATCCCTTTAATCTCAGCACTCAGGAAGCAGACACAGGCAGATCTCTTCAGTTCAATGCCAACTTGGACTACAAAGCAAGAAAGCAAGAAAGCAAGCCCCTGTGTAAATGGAGGTTTGTCGCTTGCCTGCCAATTCCCCAATATACACTCAGAGACTTAATGTTAATTATAATTGTTTGGTCAATGGCTCTGGCGTATTATTGACTAGCTTTCACAATGAAATTAACCCATTTAGTTTATATTTTACCACAAAGCTCATGGCTTGTTGCCTCACATCTTGCTTATCTGACGGTTATATGGCATCTCCCTAATTCTACCTAATAAACTTCTATAGAACAGTCCATCCAAACATGGCTGAATATGCATTCTTCTTAGCAGCCCATGGAGCTCTTTCTAAAATAGATCAAAAGTGGTGTGGCACAAACTTGCCTTTAATTTCAGCCCTTGGGTGGCAGGCAGATCTCTGTGGTTTCGAGGGTAGCTTGGTCTACATTGCAAGTTACAGGCCATTGAAGGCTACATAGCAAGACCTTGTCTCAATAAATAAATAAATGAATACTCACATAATAGGACATAAAGCAAGTTTTAACTAACATAGAACAATTGAAATAATTATTTTGTATGTTATTCAGCCACAATGGAGTAAAACTAGAAATCAACAGTAAGAGATACTACAGATACACACAAACTTAAACACTGAACAAAGCACTATTGAGCGATGAATGGGCCACCGAAGAACTCAAGAAAGAAATTTAAAAATCCCTAGACTAGATTGGAAATGAAAATGCAACAAAAGAAAACCTATAGGATGCAATGAAAGCAACCCCAAGAGGAACTTTGTAGCTACAAGTGCCTTTAAAAAAATCATCAACTTAGAGCTGGGATGATGACCAGAAGGTTAAAGCGGTAGACTGGCAAACCTGATGACCTGAGAGCTCAGTTGTAGGGTGCCAGGCCGTGTGCTGGTGAAGGAGTTTAAGGGGGTAGTTGATGTTCCTCAAGGGGACCCCAAGCAGTCCCAGTCCTCTCAGCAACACGGTGGTTGCTGCTTAGTGTTGGTGGCTATGTGGCCTACAATATGCTGGGCCACCTGAGCTGCAGCAAGGCATTAGGCATTACTCCAGTTGGACTACCATCCCATAGGTGTACCTCAGTCGTGAATTTGTGGAGCACTGTGACATCGTTTTGCGGATGCACTAGAAAGAGGACTTGATGGAGGAACTGAAAAAAGCTGGGCATCTTCTCTGTCTTGATTAAATAGAAAAAAAAAGTGAGGGCTTGCTTGGGGTCATCCATGATCCGAATAACCTCCATTAGAGTTGTGACCTGGAAAATCTCATGGTATCAGTGTCTGGCTGGCATGGCTGCTTCGGCTGGTCTTCCTTGTGCAGTTGGCAAGCGGTTTTACTTTGGTTTTTGGCTCAGAATACCCTATGGTGAACTTCCTTACTGAAGTTGTTTTTCTTTCTTTTTCTTTTTTAAACTACCAACACAGGGGGCAAAAGCTGATGCAATGAAGGCACTCCTATGGTGGGGCAGGAGTTTAGAATAGGAGGTGAAAACAGGAGAATCACCCAGAAACTCATCAGCCAGCTAGTTTTACACACACACACACACACACACACACACACACACACACACACACACACAGACTAAAGAAAGCATAGATATCTCAAATAAATAAATAAAAAAACTTATTTAGAGCCTTAGAAAAACTAGAATGAGCCAAACCCAAAATAGCAGATGGAAAGAAACAATTAAGGGCACAAATTAATGAAACATAAATTTAAATGAAGTTATTTTTGAATGATAAACAAGAGCTCCAAAACCTAATCCAAACTAATCAAAAGAATGCATGTATTTAATCCTATCCTGCCTAGCCAGGGCTGCATAGTAACGTTAAAAAATGAGAATAGTAATAGTAATGATGATGATGATGATGGGTGGTGGTGGTTCATGCCTCTGATCCCAGCATGCAGAGGCAGGGGCAGGGGGCAGGGGGCAGGGGGCAGGGGGCAGGGGGCAGAGGGCAGAGGGCAGAGGGCAGAGGCATCTCTGTGAGTTTGAGGCCAGCCAGGTCTACAGAGTGAATTTCTGAACAGCCAGAACTATGCACAGAGAAACACAGTTTTGAAAAAACAAGAGAGAGAGAGAGAGAGAGAGAGAGAGAGGAGGACAACAACTTAAAATAATAAAATTAGAGATGAAATGGTGAGACATTGCAACAGATACCAATGAAATTCAGAAAATCATTAGGATATATCCTATACTTAATTCCACTAAACTAAAAAAAAATCTAAAAGTAACATGTGAATTTCTACATGCATATAACATATCAAAATTAAACCAAGATAAGATAAATTCAAACTAATCTATAACAAGCAACAAGATTAAGCAATAATAAAAATAATAATAATAAAATAAAAACTCCCATTAAAAAGTCTGGATCCAAATGCATCACTACTAAGTTTGACCAGACTTTTAAAGAACTTACACCAATGTTTTTCAAACCATTCACAAAACAGAAAAGGAAGGAATGCTGCCAACCCTTTGCATGAAGCTAATATTACACTGACACAAAAACAGGTAAAGATGCAATAAAAAAGAACATTATATACCAACCTCCCTGATGAGTATAAATATAAAAATTCTCAATAAAAAACTTGGGAACTGAATTCAAGAACACACTGAAAATATCATTTGCCACAATCAAATTGTCTTCATTCCAGAAATTCAGCTTCAACATACTTAAATCAATGCATGTAATACATAAATGGACTCAAGGATAGAAATCACATGATCATCTCAATAGATTCAGAATAGGCTTTTGACAAAGCTTAACATCCTTCATGATAAAGAGCCCTGAAGATGTTATAAAGAGAAGGAACATAGTTCAATACAACAAAGACTCTGGGTAACAAAACTACAGGCTTTAATATTTTCCCTGTTGAATTTGTTACTTTCTTTGGCTCGGTCTCTTCTTCCTATGTCCCATTTCTTTGTTGTGGAAGGAAAACTTTTACTTTGTGCTATTTGATCTTGGGAATGTGTAACTTTTTTATTGTTTTGCTTTTGATTTTTCAAGACAGGGTTTCTCTGTGTAACAGTCCTGGCTGTCCTGGAAGTCGCTCTGTAGACCAGGCTGGCCTTGAACTCACAGAGGCCCACCTGCCTCTGCCTCCTGAGTGCTGGGATTGAAGGCATGCAACATCATGCCTGGTCCAAGAGAACATGTAACTTTTTTGTTGTTGTTTTGTTTTTCAAGACAAATTTTCTCTGTGTAGTACTAGCATTCCTGGAACTCAATTGATAGACCATTTGGGCCTTGAACTCAAGAGATCTGTGAACCTCTGCTTCCTGAGTGCTGGGACTAAAGGCATGTGCTTCCACACCCAGCAGGAACATGTAACTTTTAAGTTTTATTTTTACAGTGGTTCACAGCTGAAGCTGCCTTGAGTCTCAAAGGATTTTTTTTTAATTTTTTTTATGCATATAGAGTATTTTTTATTTAATTTTATATAACAAAGTCCAATTAAATGAAAACAAACATTTATACACAATATTTGGGAATTTGGGCGTCGTTCTTTCCAAACTACTTCCTGCTGGTAGGGGCGCTGTCTTGGGGGATTCGAAGAAGATTCAGATATCCTAGCTGTAGTCTGTAGGGCTGTTTTGTCCAGCTGTTTGGAATGTAGGATCAGCTTGTACTCTGTTTCAGGCGGTCTGGTGTGATCAAACCACATTAGTCTGGAAGGAATCCACATCTTTTCATTTTCTGTGGAAACAAAAATAGAAATACTTTTCCCCAGTAACTTGTTCTTCAACTTAAATTTTGGAGTCAAAGCGTTTTTTTTTTTATACATGTCGATCCCAGTTCCCTCTCCCTCCCTCCCTCCCTCCCCCCAAGCCCTCCCTCCCTCCTTCCCTCCCTTTTGCCCTCTCTACCCTCTCCCATGCACTCTAAACACCCTCCCCTCCCAACCCCCCACCACAATACAATATGTAGGGGAATGCCATCCAGTTGGGGTCATGTAGATCTGACAGGTCCTGTGAAGTAGGGACTAGGGCTTCTCTCCTATCTCTAGAATAAGGCAGTTATCCCTCCATGGGGGATATGTTTGCAAAGTCCTTTTGTGCACCAGGGATACATCCTGGCTCCACTGTCTGAGGTCTCTTAGACTGCTCAGACCTTCTGGCTGAGACCCATATTCAGGGGGTCCGGAGTCAGACCCCTGTTGGCTTCCCAGCTATCAGTCTAGTGGCCCTTAGCTCCTCCTTGTTCAGGTAAGCTGTCTCCTATGTACTTCTACCGCATGGTCTTGTCTTCTCCATCTGCTTCTGGGTTCTAGTTTGACTCAGTGTTTATGTATGGGTGTTTGCTCCTGTTTTCAACAGGCATTAGTTGAGGACTCCATGGAGAAGTTAGTTGTTGATCTCACTCTCCGGGAAGGGCATTTATGATAGCCTTTCCACGGAAGCTGAGATTGTTAGTTGGGAGCAGTCTTGTAGTTCCCTCGACCTTTCTTTGTGTTCAACTTTATCTTCAAACCAATATTGGCTCCCTCTTTTATGTTCTCTCTCTCTGTCTCTGTCTCTCTCTCTCTTTCCTATTTTCCATTCCTAACCAGGCTCAATCCTCCTGGTCGCACATGCCTTCCCCTCTCCTCCCTCTCATTTTCTCCTACTTCTCTCTCCATTAGCTGTCCTCCCCCACTATACCTAAGGTCTGGGGGACTTGTCCCTTCCCAGTTCTGTGAGGGACTTTATATGAATCTCTTAGAATATAACTTGTATCCTAGTTCCTCTGGTGATGTGAATTATAGGCTGGTGATCATTTGATCTAGGTCTAAAATCCATATATGAGTGAGTACATACTGTGTTCCTCTTTTTGTGACTGGGTTACCTCATTCAGGATGGTTTCTTCAAGTGCCATCCACTTGCCTGCGAATTTCAAGATACCATTATTTTTTTCTGCAGAGTAGTATTCCATTGTGTAGATGTGCCACATCTTCATTAACCATTCTTCAATTGAAGGGCATCTAGGTTGCTTCCAGGTTCTTGCTATTACAAATAGTGCTGCTATGAACATAGTTGAACAGATGTCTTTGTTGCATTGATGTGAATCCTTTGGGTATATGCCTAAGAGGGGGATTGCCGGGTCCTGTGGTAAACTAATTCCCATTTTCCTGAGGAACCGCCATACTGATCTCCAAAGTGGCTGTATGAGTTTGCACTCCCACCAGCAGTGGAGGAGTGTTCCACTTTCTCCACATCCTCTCCAACATAAGTCATCACTGGTGTTTCTAATTTTAGCCATTCTGGCAGGGGTAAGATGGTATCTCAAAGTTGTTTTGATTTGCATTTCCCTGATAGCTAAGGATGTGGAGCATTTTCTTAAGTGTCTTTCAGCCTTTTTGATTTCCTCCATTGAGAATTCTTTCTTCAGTTCTGTACCCCATTTTTTAATAGGGTTATTTGGTGTTTTGTTGACTAGTTTCTTGAGTTCTTTGTATATTTTGGAGATCAGCCCTTTGTCGGATATAGGATTAGTGAAAATCTTTTCCCAGTCAGTGGGCTGCCGTTTGGTCTTGTCCAACTGTGTCCTTTGCCTTACAGAAGCTTCTAAGTTTGAAGAGGTCCCATTTATTAATTGTTTCTTTCAGTGTCTGTGCCCCTGGAGTTATGTTCAAGAAGCGGTCTCCTATACCAATTTGTTCAAGGGTACCTCCTACTTTCTCTTCTAAGAGGTTCAATGTGGCTGGATTGATGTTGAGGTCTTTGATCCATTTGGACTTGAGTTTTGTGCATGGCGACAGACATGGGTCTATCTGCAGTCTTCTACACACCCTCATCCAATTGTGCCAGCACCATTTGTTGAAGATGCTGTCTTTGCCCCATTGTATAATTTTAGCTGTTTTGTCGAAAATCAGGTGTTCATAGGTGCGTGGATTAATATCAGGATTTTCAATTCGATTCCATTGGTCTACCTGTCTATTTTTATGCCAATACCAGGCTGTTTTCAGAACTATAGCTCTGTAGTAGAGCTTAAAGTCAGGAATGGTGATGCCTCCTGATGTTCTTTTATTGTATAGGGTTGTTTTGGCTATCCTGGGTCTTTTGTTTTTCCATATAAAGTTGATTATTATCCTTTCAAGGTTGGTGAAGAATTGTGGTGGGATTTTAATGGGGATTGCATTGAATCTGTAGATTGCTTTTGGTAAGATTGCCATTTTTACTATGTTTATCCTACCTATCCAAGAGCATGGGAGGTCTTTTCATTTTCTGGTATCTTCTTTAATTTCTTTCTTTAGAGTCACAAAGTTCTTATTATATAGATCTTTTACTTGTTTGGTAAGCGTTACACCAAGATACTTTATGTTGCTTGTGGCTATTGTAAAGGGTGATGTTTCTCTGATTTCTTTCTCTGCCTCTTTGTCGTCTGAAAAAAATAGGGCTACTGATTTTTTTGAGTTTATCTTGTATCCTGCTAGTTTGCTGAAGGTGTTTATCAGCTGTAGGAGTTCCCTGGTAGAGTTTATTGGGTCGCTTATGTAAACTATCATATCATCTGCAAATAGAGACAGTTTGACTTCTTCCTTTCCAATTTGGATGCCCTTGATCTCCTTTTGTTGTCTTATAGCATTAGCTAGAACTTCTAGTACGATATTGAAGAGATATGGAGAGAGAGGACAGCCTTGTCTTGTTCCTGATTTTAGAGGAATTGGCTTAAGTTTCTCTCCATTCAGTTTGATGTTGGCAGTTGGTTTGCTGTATATTGCTCTTATTATGTTTAGGTATGTTCCTGTTATCCCTGACCTCTCTAATACCTTTATCATGAAAGGGTGTTGAATTTTATCGAAGGCTTTTTCTGCATCTAGGGAGATAATCATATGGTTTTTCTTTTTTCCGTTTGTTTATATGGTGGATCACGTTGATAGATTTTCGTATGTTAAACCATCCCTGCAATCCAGGTATGAAGCCTACTTGATCATGGTGGATGATTTCTCTGATGTATTTTTGAATTCGGTTTGCCATTATTTTATTGAGTATTTTTGCATCGATGTTCATCAGGGATATTGGTCTGTAGTTTTCTTTCTTAGTTGTGTCTTTGTGAGGTTTGGGTACCAAAGTTATTGTGGCCTCATAAAAAGAGATTGGCAATAAACCTTCTGTTTCTATCTTGTGGAACAGTTTGAGGAGTAGTGGTATTAGTTCTTCCTTGAATGTCTGGTAGAATTCTGCACTGAATCCATCTGGCCCTGGACTTTTTTTTCGTTGGAAGGCTTTCGATGACTGCTTCTATTTCATTTCGGGTTATAGGTCTATTTAAGTTGTTTGTCTGTTCTTGATTTAATTTTGGTAAGTGATAGTTATCCAGAAACTTGTCCATTTCCTTTGAATTTTCAATTTTTGTGGAATACAGATTTTCGAAGTATGACCTGAAAATTGTCTGGATTTCCTCTGTGTCTGTTGTTATGTTCCCCATTTCGTTTCTGATTTTGTTAATTTGCATGTTCTGTCTCTGCTTTTTCGTTAATTTGGATAAAGGTTTATCAATCTTGTTGATTTTCTCAAAAAACCAACTCTTTGTTGCATTGATTTTTTGTATTGTTTTCCTGGTTTCTATTTTGTTGATTTCAGCCCTCAAGTTGATTATTTCCTGGCGTCTGCTCCTGCGGGGTGAATTCGCTTCTCTCTGTTCTAAGGTTTTCAGTTGCGCTGTTAATTCATTTATCCTCTGTTTTCTTCATATGGGCACTTAGTGCAATGAACTTCCCTCGTAGCACTGCTTTCAAGGTGTCCCATAAGTTCGGGTATGTTGTATCCTCATTCTCGTTGAATATTAGAAAGTCTTTAATTTCTTTCTTTATTTCTTCTTTGACCCAGGAGTGGTGCAATTGCACATTGTTAAGTTTCCATGAGTTTGCAGGTTTTCTGCTATTTGTATTGTTGTTGAATTCCAATTTTAAAGCATGGTGGTCCGATAAGATACAGGGAACTATTTCTATTCTCTTGTATCTGTTGAGGTTTGTTATGTCTCCTAGTATGTGGTCGATTTTAGAGAAGGTTCCATGTGGAGCAGAGAAGAAGGTATATTCTTTTGTCTTTGGATGGAATGTTCTATAGATGTCTGTTAGCCCCAGTTGAGACATAACTTCTGTTAATTCTTTTGTTTCTTTGTTGAGTTTCTGATTTGTGGTCCTGTCTAGTGTTGAGAGTGGTGTATTGAAGTCTCCCACTATAAGTGTGTGAGGTTTTATATGAGCTTTGAGTTTTAGTAGTGTTTCTTTTACGAATGTGGGTGCCTTTGTATTAGGGGCATAGATGTTCAGAATTGAGACTTTGTGTTGATGGATTTCTCCTGAGATGAATATGAAATGACCGTCTTCATCTCTTTTGACTAGTTTTGGTTTGAAGTCTAGCTTGTTAGATATTAGGATAGCTACGCCTGCTTGCTTCTTATTTCCATTTGATTGGAAAATCTTTTCCCAACCCTTTACCCTGAGGTAATGTCTATCTTTGGAGCTAAGATGTGTTTCTTGTATGCAGCAGAAGGATGGATTCTGTCTTCGTATCCATTCTGTTAATCTGTGTCTTTTTATAGGTGAGTTAAGACCATTAATGTTGAGGGTGAGTAAGGACCATTGATTGTTGATGGTTGTTTGATTTAGGTTTGTTGTTGGCAGTGGTATTGTGAATATATTTGTTCTGCTTCACCCTAGGTTTCTGGTGTAGTTGGATTATCTGTTGCCTACATTTTTGTGGGCGTAGTTACCTTCCCTTGGGTTGGAATTTTCCTTCCAATACTTTCTGTAGGGCTGGATTTGTAGATACATATTGGGAAAATCTGGTTTTGTCATTGAATATCTTGTTCTCTCCATCTATATTGACCTGAGAGTTTTGCTGGATATAGTAGCCTAGGCTGGCATCCGTGTTCTCTTAATACTTTTAGAACATCTATCCAGGACCTTCTGGCCTTGAGGGTTTCCATGGAGAAGTCAGGTGTAATTTTGATAGGTCTGCCTTTATATGTTACCTGTCCTTTTTCCTTCGCTGCTCTTAATATTTTTCTTTATTCTGTATGCTAGGTGTTTTGATTATTATATGTCGAGGGGTCTTTTTTCTTTGGTCCAGCTTATTTGGGGTTCGGTATGCTTCTTGTACTTTCATGGGCATGTCCTTCTTCAGATTTGGAAAGTTTTCCTCGATGATTTTGTTGAATATGTTTTCAGCACCTTTGAGCTGGGCTTCCTCACCTTCCTCTATGCCTATTATTCTTAGGTTTGGCCTTTTCATGGTGTCCCACATTTCCTGGATATTGTGTGTTAAGGATTTGTTGGATTTATGGTTTTCTTTGGTCGATGAATCTATTTCTTCTAGTTTATCTTCTGCGCCTGAGATTCTCTCTTCCATCTCTTGAATTCTATTGGTTATGCTTGTGTCCGTGGTCTTCCGATTTTTTGCCCAGCTTTTCAATTTCCAGCTTTCCCCCTTCCATTTGTGTTGCCTTTATTTTCTCAATTTCGGTTTTCAAATCTTGAACCGTTTCCTTCACCTGGTTAATTGTTTTTCTCTTGGCTTTCTGTACTTTCCTTAGGAATTTGTTCATTTCTTCCACTTTTTTGTTTGTTTTTTCCTCTATTTCTTTAAGGGATTTTCTCATATCTTCTTTGAGGGCCTCTATCATTTTTATGATGGTGATTTTTAAGTCGTACTCCTTCTCTCTGCTTCCCTCTGCTTTGTTGTTGTGTTTCATTCTCATTTGGTGTAGATTCCCTAGATTCTGGTGGTATCATGTTTGTCTTTCTGTTGTTAGGTGTTCTCTTGTATGTGCCTTCTTCCCATAGTTTCTTCCCTGTGGAGGTGTTGGTGGTGTCTCTTCCCTCTCTCTGTGGTCCTTCTAGATGGGTTTTATGTGGATCAAAGATTCAATGTCTGTATCTCGTGTAGTCCAAGCTCTCTAGGAGGCTTCTCCGGGCTGGGCTGTGTGGCAGAAAGGAGACGGAGCTGGGACTGGAACTTGAGAAGGTTTTGCAGGGTAGTGGGATCTCACTGGAAACTGGCGGCCTCCCAGCTGAGGACCCCTTGTTCTTTGGCAGGGGCCCGGATTTGTTGGTCAAGGTCTGCCTGCAGGAACACCAAGTGGACCCGCATGAGATAGGCGGATCTCCCTGGGAGGGCCCTGGGACTCCAGCAGAGGGACTGGAGAACCGGGGTCAGGGACAAAAGCAGGTGGAAAGTACAGGTGGTCCCACGTGGATAGTCAGGTCTCCTTTGTTCGGAGTTGGCTCCGAGAGGTCTCAAAGCAGGGTGGACTGTTGGCTCCACCCTGTCCCAGAGTGCACAAACCAGGGGCGAGAGGAGCGGTGGGGGGGGGAAGAGGGCAGGGGGAAGAAAAAAACTGGAGGTTGGGATGGGGGGGGTGTATCAGAGTCTCAAGGGTGGCTCTCAAAGGGGACTCGGAAACAGAGCAGCAGGATCAGGGGCCAATCCAGGGGAGTTCAGGGGGGGGAGGGGGAAAAGAGGTTGAAGGGGACAGGCAGCCCCGATTGGGCCCAGACTCACCTCTGGCCAATAGCCGGCAGAAGAGGACGAGGGGCTGGGCTGGAACTTTAGAAGGTTTTGCAGGGTAGTGGGATCTCACTGAAACTGGCGCTCTCCAGCTGAGACCTCGTTCTTTGGCAGGGGCCCGGATTTGTGGGATAAGGATCTTGCCTGCAGGAACTCCAAGTGGACCCGCAGAGATAGGCGGATCGAGTCTCAAAGGATTTTTAAGTTTTATTTTTTTTTTTTACTTTTATTTTATCTTATTTTTTATTTAATAGATCTCTTTGATGGACCAGGAACTCACTATGTAGGCCATGTTAGCCTTGGACTTACAGTTGTCCCCTTGTCTCAGCCCCCTGTGTAGTGGAATTACAGGCATGAGATACCACACCTGCCTTGAACTTGGTCTTTGAACACTGTTAAAACTATGGAAACTCCTGCAGATGTACTAAATGCATTTTGCATTGGAGATGGACACAGATTTCTTGGGATGCTCAGGGTAGAAGGCAATGCTTTAAAATACGTTTGGGTGACAAGTTACCAAAAGATAGATTTGTGATGGTTAGTCATTGTCAACTTGACTGGATGTACAATCATTTAGTAGATGGTGAGGAAAATGTCCGGGTGTGTATGTGAGGCATTTCTGTAGAGAATAAACTGAAGAGGAAAGACTCACCCTGCAAGTGGGTGTACTTTGCTTTTTGACAATGGAAGACTTCTGTGTATGAATACTAATAGCCAGATGGGCCAGATAACACTGAGTTCATGATGAGTAACTTATGTTACAGGTCACCTTCTTGGCCTGTGGTTTAATGTTTAGTTTCTAGTAAGATTCAAATAGCTTATTAGAAGTTGTTCATTGGCTGCACAGTGGTAGTGCATGCCTTTAATCCCAGTACTTGGGAGGCAGAGGCAGGTGGATCTCTGTGAGTTCAAGTCTAGCTTGGTCTAGTTCCAGAAACCCTGTCTTGAAAAACAAGTAAACAAACAAAAGCTGTTCATTGCTAGGCTTGGTTTATACCTGTAATCCTAATATTTGCAATATTTGGGAGGCTGAAGTTAAAAACTGCTTCTAGTTCAAGGCTAACTTGGGCTACAAAATACATTTTAGGCTAGGCTGGGTTAAGATATAAAGGCCCATGCCACCAGCTTGGCTCATAAACAGTTTTATCATGTATACGACATGGACCTTTAATTTCAGCTACTTGGGAGTCAGAATCAAGGGGTTTACAAGTTCAATATCTTCCTGTGCAGTTCTATAGAGACTGTATGTCTTCTCAGGGCAGGGATAACAGGATCCTCCCAAGTTCAACCAGGTTGACCCTGAAGTAGAAACAACTAGAATGGGATTCATCCATTCATCAGGGAAGGGCGAGCTATCTGAGGTCAGCTGTAATAAGGATGAAGCAATGCACGGTCAGCCTAGGCAATTTGGTAAGACCCTAACTCAAAAGAAAAGGTAAAAAGAGGGCTGGGGCTATAGCTCAGAAGTAGAGTGTTTGCTGAGCATGTTCAGAGAGATCCCTGGGCTCAGCTGTCACATCTGAGGAGGGAAAGCTGCTTATCCAAAAGAAAGTAGTTATCCATATTTGATGGAAGGAATGTTCAAGTGTTAAGGACCTGCCAAGTGATTCACCTTCAGGAGCCTGACAAAGAGTCTATGCTAATCACTGTTTTTCATTGTGACAAATGCTTAAGACAATTTAAAAGGAGGACTGAGTCATGTTGGTTCAAGGTTTCAGAAGTTTCAGTTCATGATTGGATGGTTCCAGTACTTTTGGGTCCAAAGTGAGGCATAGCTTCATGGTAGAGTGAACGTGTGCCACACAGCTGACTACCTCATGGTGACCAGGAAGCAGACAGAAAGAGAGGGACAACATACTCTCCTCCAACTAGGCTTCTCTCCTAAACCTTCTGTCACCTCCTAATAGTGCCATAAAATTTTGACTCTATTAGTGGATTGTCCCACTGATTACATCAGAGCCATCCCTGGACCATTAAAGGTTGATGTCCATCCATCTCATTGGGCAAAATGCGTTTACACCATTTCCAAGATTGCCCAGAGTTTTATAACTCACAACTCCAACACTGTTCAGAAGTCCAAGTCCAAAGTTTCCCTGAGACCGTAAGCAAGTCACTGCAGTTCTATAAAGATCATGTCTTCTCAGGGCAGGGATAACAGGATCCTCCCAAGTTCAACCAGGTTGACCCTGAAGTAGAAACAACTAGAATGGGATTCATCCATTCATCAGGGAAGGGCGAGCTATCTGAGGTCAGCTGTAATAAGGATGAAGTAATTGTTGTGTTGTCATAGCAAAATGCACAGAATCTTGAGAAGTAGGGCTTAATCCCAAGAATGTTAGTGTTAATTTCCTGTGTCATAGGAGAAGTGTATTATATGTGGCAGACCTAAGTCTTGGTTCCTAGGGATGCATATTCTGTTACAAATCGGGAACCTTGCCCAAGTTCTTTTGTTTTCAGCAACCATTTGCAAAGATTATCCAATCTCTGTAACTTGGAATCCAACTGCATTCAGCCTTTCCTGGTGAGCATAGTAATAGCTAACAGTTTTTGTGTGTGTACTATGTGATAGGCCTAATTGTATTTTACTTTGATTCAACACACTAGCTGGGCTGCTAACCACTTTATTTCACTGCTTCTCCCTTTTGTCTCTAATCTATTCTTCCTCACTCTTAAGGAACTGAAAGCTAAGAGGAAGCAGAGCCCTTTGGGACTTGTCCTCAGATTCATACCCTCTGCTTCTGAAGAAAAATTGTTTGGTCCCTGGGTGAGTCTGTTTTGGAGTGACTGCACTTTGCATAACTCCTTAAGTGGTCTCCCATTTGCCATTGCCTTTCTAAGGGGAGGGTCTTTGTAGCGTTTTGAGAGAGGGTCCCTCTGTGTAAACTCAGGCTATGTAATTCACGCTGGCTTGAAACTCCTGATCATCTAGCCTTTAAAAATGGACACCACCACCGCCACTCATGTTGTGAATGTAACTGACAACAGTGTTCCTACTCTAGATCTCTGTTAACTGGCATTTCTGCTTCTCCTCCGCTTCTCCTCCTCCTCTTTTTTTTTTCCTCGAGCTAGGGTTTTATTGTGTAGCTCTGGCTTTCCTAGAACTCTCTGTAGACCAGGCTGGCACTTCTCTTCTTTAGCAGATTTTCCTAGCAGCATTTTCCTTGGAGAGATCCTCTGCTGTTGCTGAGCCTTAGGTCATGAACAGTAGTGATGGCAGTATGAGGAAGTTGATTTCTCTGTATGCTATCAGGAGTAGAGGATGGTGCTTACCATAGAGAAGGAAGACAACAAAAACAAAACCAAGAAAAACATAAAACAACCCCCCCAAAAAAGCACAAACAAACAAACAAACAAACAAAAAACTGAACACAATGAAGACAGTGAGTGAGGTTGTCTATCGTCTGTGCTTCTGAAAGCAAAAGCATTCATCTGTTATAGTTTATTCCTGTGGTCCAGCAACATGCTTATGCTTTGGTTTTGTGAGACATCCCTCACTTGTAAAGTTCCCTCTTTTTAAGCCCTGTTTGGTTGTGCATGCCTGTAATCCCAGCACTTAAGGCAACCCTGGGCTGCATAGGGAGTTTAAAGCCAATCTAGAATACATAGCCAGACTCCAACAAGACAAGACAAGACAAAACAAAACAAGCAAAGAAAAACTTCTTTTTTTTCCTTATATTGGCTTCTGTTACCCTTATAGGTGAAGAATGATGGTATGGTCATCTGAGGGTGACCATAATGCCTATATAGGTCTTTGAATCAATTTCCTTTCATTTGTCTGTCTCATTCTATTCAGACAACATCCACTGAGGCCCTTTATACTGCTTCAAGCCCTTTTCACTGGCCAACAAGCTGCTGTTCATTTAGTTACTTCTGCCAACACCTCAGGGACTGGGCTGAGGCCAAGTCACAATTCAGTGCCAGTAGTTAGTTCATGTATTCATTTCCATTGTGTGGCAGTAGGTGATTTATATATGCATTTAAGACGAGTTGGAAGACTGTCATAGATAAAGTGAAAAGATTCAACGTGGTGGGTGAAAGAAACATATTTACTCGACAGCCTGCAAAATCTCAGTCAGGGAGCTCAGAGAGAGTTGAGCCAGGAACTCTAGGTTGGTTCTTCACAATGCAAGTTTCTATGATACTTGAACTGCTTTGTGGTGCTTGGATTTGTTTTTTAGGCAGGGAAAGGCAGACGGAAGAAAGAGAAAGAACAGTGCAGGCAAGTAAGACAGGCAGTTCAGTGCATGGGAATTGAGAGAAGTGGAGGGACAAGGCACCGAGATGACAGAAAGGCGAGGGAGATGGAGAGCCCTAGAGATAGCCCAGAGCATTCCAAAGCATCAAGTCAGGAACCAATTCATTTACTAGGAGGTCAGCTAAATCAGCCAGGCTAGCTGTATATGCTGATATAGCCAGAAGAACCAAGAGTCCCACAGACCATCTTAAGCCTTTGGAATAGATCTGTCTCATTCCATCACAAAAATCCATCTGTGGCTAGGAAAGGGAGGACAGGAAGAGCCATATTAAAGATATCATGGTTATGGAGGCAGCACCAGCTATGAGCAGGGCCATTAGATTAAAATAGGATGCAGGCAATTTTCCTACAAGGGAAAAGTCTAGAGGCCCACAAGAGCCTAAAATATTAGACTCTGGCACAAGGTGGGAGGAAGAAAAATGGTTAACGCACTGTGTCTCTAAGTAAAGAAAATGGGCATGGGGAGCCCATCCACGCCTGGGAAAGTAACAAGAACGGAGCCTATGAGGCATCCATTACACCTTAAAAGTAGAAGGGTTGGAGTTCCCTTTTCAGGCATTTCTTGTACACTAACTTAGTGTTGGACACTTTATATTTTTCCTCCCATTTTTCTGGTCTCATAAATCTGTGAACAAATGACAGAGAAATGGTATAAGTCTAGAAAGCACAAATCTATTCCATGTACTCTAGTTAGGGACTAGAAAGATTTCATGGGTAGGAAGAGAGTGATATTTTCTGTATAGATGGGCCCCCAACTAGAAACTCACACAGATGTCCTGCAGAGTTGGGCTACTCTTCTGGATCTGCCGGAGTTTGAATGGGAAAGAAGGCAAACTATATAAGTTCTAGCAATAAAGGTGTTGTGAGAGGATAGAAGATTTGAGAGAGGTATGGTACCAGGTGGAAAGTTTGTTATAATAATTCTTTTAAAATGGGCTTTTAAAGTCAGGTGTGGTCATGCATGCCTTTGATCCCAGCAGTAGGGTGGCAGAGGTAGGCAGATCTCTGGACTTGAGGCCAGCCTAATCTACAAAGCAAGTTCCAGAACAGCCAGGACTACACAGAGAAACCTTGTCTTGAAGAAACAAAACAAGTTGTCTTAGTCAGTGTTCTATTTCTATATAGATTCCATGACCAAGACAACACATAAAGAAAAGAATTTAGGATCTAGTGAGATGGCTCAGTGTTTTAGAACATTGGCTGCTCTTCTAGAGGATCCAGATTCAATTCCCAGCATCCACATGGCAGCTCATACCTGTCTGTAACTCCAGTTTTGTTTGTTTTGTTTTTGTTTTTTCCCTGCAACAGGAAAATCATTTATTAAAACCCAAGTCCCACATAAGCATTACACACCAAACACAACCAGAAGCTTATAGCTTCTGCATAGCCCCGAGAAGCCATGTTGGAGCTGTGGCTGAAGCTGCTGGCTCCCAAACTGTCAAAGGTCTCAGGAACCAGTAGAAGTAGTACCTGTGAGCTAGGAGCCAAGAGTGAACACATGAAGAGCCCTGAGTTTCTAAAGCTAAAGCCCAGGTACCAAATGAGAAAGAAGAGTCCCATGGGTCACTAACTGGATGAAATGTTATCCATGTAAATCATCACCCCAAAGGTTTGGGCAGAACTGTTTCTAGGACCATCCAAGACTCAAATATGCAGATGCTCAAATCCCTTAAGGGCAGAGTATTTGCATAAAACCTATACATTTTCACCTGTGGCCACACCAGCTCTAGCTTCCTATATGCCTAATATGAAGACTGTGTAAGCGGTTGCTATGCTGTAATATTTAAAGAGTGGCAAGAAGCATGTACAGTCTACTATGGCACATTTTTTTTCAAGTTTTTCCCATCCATAATTGGAGAGCTAATTAACAATATATGAGCTTTCAGAAAATCTCTTCCCCAGAATTCCCATGTTAGCTTTTGTCTTCAGAGCCTAATCTTCAACTACCATGTTCTCAGGTACCAGACCCTATTGACACCCCTTTCTCTCTTGTCCTGAGAGGGTTAAAGGAAAAGAAGGACTACTGTCCAATTTCTTTATTGTGGGAGGCGAGTCAGTACTAGGTGGACGAAGGCTCAGGGCAGTAGCAGCTGAAACTGTCCTGCAGTCACAGCCCATGGCACTAAAGGCTTTTGTTCAGCCAGTCCTGAGAATCCGCATTCTCATGTTTCTCCACAGTTCAGCTCTTCACGGGTCACTTTTCATTCAAAGGACTGTAGAGACCAAAAAGAGGGGATTCTTCCTGCTACCAGCCTTCTTCAGGTCTCCCAGTCAGGGCATCCTGTAAACCTATTTTCCAGCTTCCTCTGGATGATGGGAAAGCCTCCTTCGCATGGCAATACCATGTTCCTTGCTCCTGGCCCTCCTCTCTGCATA